>NC_052665.1:5174032-5478387 GCF_016802725.1 Solenopsis invicta
ACAATATTAGTGAAATGCTCTG
Source organism: Solenopsis invicta (assembly GCF_016802725.1). Lineage (NCBI taxonomy): Eukaryota > Metazoa > Arthropoda > Insecta > Hymenoptera > Formicidae > Solenopsis > Solenopsis invicta. Next base: position 5,174,055 of record NC_052665.1, read on the forward strand.
AAAAATTATTTTTATAATATGTATTTATTAAATATCGTCGATTGGTTTACTTTATTAAAAAAATAAATAATTAGAAAATTGGCTCTTGTTGAAGTGCTCATTCTTCTTCACCCTTCAATGATTCTCTTGCCAATTTTTTCCTGCATACTAAGGCTACCTTCCAAGAAGTTTTGTCTAGACTATCTCTTGTATCTCATGATCTCTCTTATGTGAACAGGGAGTTGCAAGATACAAAATGCAGACCTTCTGATCAAGCTTCTAGTTCAATTTGCTTGTGAACTTACATCCATTGTATAAAAGCAATAAAAAGGAATGTTTTTGTACTAATGTAAATCAACTTTAAACTATTTAACTTACTTTCTGCCTTTTCGTATTTCTAATTAAAAAAAATATTAGGAAAGCAAGTTAGACTAAGATTAAAGTTCATCTACACGTGTGCAAACAGGCTTCGGTGGTTTGGCAATTACATAATCATGATTACCTTTACAAGGTCCGAATGGTTGGCTGTAGCAATGCAGAACAGACCGTATCCTATACCACCGCCGAGAGCCACCGATGCCACAAACTTCAGGAACGCCATGAAGATTTAATGCTCATTGCGCTCCACTGTCCAGGTCTTGTAATCGAACGTCCTTATATGATCGTTACCTGACAACTCTTCCCCAATAATGTAGTAGCCCTCCAATATAGACGGGAAGCGTTGATGCACGTAATACCTAAAATCTAATGCACGTAGAATGAAGAAAAATTGATGTGCTAGTTTGATCCAACTGATCTAGGTGACTCAATGAGAAAGTCAATTGACCTTTGCGGCTATTTGCGCTTTTTTTTAACTGCGCGAGTGTAAATTGACGCAAAAAAGTCTCAGCAATCTATCATATTTGTATGCCAAAGACCGAATAGGAAATAATCGAGATCCTTTTTTCTTTCAGCTGTTCCCCCTCGGCCGTTCCTCGTTCCTCCATTCGCGCGATCTTTGCTCCGTTTTATCTCGAGTGTGGCAGGCGTCATGCAACGCGCGATCGAGCGCAAACCCTGAACGGGTTAAAATTGTTTGCGGATACGGGACGAGAGCAAGAATCGCAACTCGAGGCGGAGCAGAGTCCGGGCGGAACGAGGCTAAAGCACCCAATTTACCTTGTGAGGTGTTCAGGCAACGCCAAAATCCGTACGTTCCGAGTAACAATACGCCCTCGATTATGAGGATAGCCTTGGCACTGGTCTTGATCCTACGCGCGAGGCCCAACTTTGGCTGTTTCGTGATCATGCTAAGGTGAAACGAGGAGGATTTCCTAAAATGGAAATCATCAATACTACGAGATACGGAACTCGTAGCGAAACGTCGCGCAACACCGCCGATCAAACGCGGCGTGAAGGGAAAGGGGCACAAAGAGGGCGCTTCTCTCGGAGAATAAACCGGTGAGAGGGCTCCCGAGAGTGGACGTTGGTGGACGTGCCCATTTGAGTGAATTTTGCTTGCAGATAAATATCGAACAGAGGAATCAATGGAATCATGTAATCCAAAATTATTTTTTTTGTTTGATTTTTAAAAACGTGCAAATTATCGTAATTGAGAATGATTCGGCCTTGGGGGTCAAGAGATAATTGAAAAGTATCAACTTTATCGACCGATATATCGATGATATAAATTCCTTAATTATCGACACAAATATCCGAATGAGTTTTTTTAACGCAATATTTTGTGAATTTTTAACTTATTATTACACATATGTGTTTCATAAGACTCCATAATATTTGCGACGCAATAATATTATTATAAATAAATTATATTTTTTATTCTACAATATATCATTCGAAGAAGTATATTAAACTCGGATGATAACAATAAAAAAGTTTTATTAAAAATCGAATATTATCGAGTTTTAAATATCGGAAAATATATGGATTTTTAATTGATTAATTAAAAAGTAGTAATTTGCCGATGTAGTATGAATTTTAGGATAAAGAAAAAAAAAGATAGGCGTTTCCTCGTACGATAAGCCCTGTTCGGTTCAACGTGTCGCCTTCTTCTCGGACGAGAGAGAAGGACAGACAACGCTCCAACACACATTACTTTGCTTTGACAAATACTCTCTCGCCCATCGCGAAGGATCAGCCGAAGCTTCCTCTCCTGAAGTTCGTGATGACGACGAAGGATAATAGCCAAAGTTAAGCTACGGCACTTTCTGCCACGGGTCCAGGGACTTTCCTCAGAGCGATAAGAGTCATTGGAGAGACTCAGATAGTGGCTCCGCGGTGTTTCCCGAGGGAACTATCCTGAACGTTGTTACAACCAAACGACGTGTTATATATACGAAAATGTGGTTCGAGAAGCACTCACGAGAAACATTGAAAAATAGAGAAAAATGTATATTCTATCCATTAAAAATACTTATGATACTGAATATTACTTTTAGAGCGTCTTACTCTATATTCTAACGATTTTTTTAAATATAATAACATATATTATAAAAAATTACTTAAAAATAATAATAATCATAAATTTTTATCTGACTAATTTCGACAACATATTAAAGCAATAAAATACGAAAAAAAATATTTTCTATAAAATTTGGTTTTGTTATCACTTTGCTTTAGAAATACAGAATAATAATTATAATAAGTGAGTGACATTAAATATTCATTATGACTTTTGTGTTCAACCTGAACGTATATTATTTAAAAATTAATAAAAATATGTGTTTAATAATATTTATATATATTTAATGTAAATGCTTACTTTTATTACACATTTTAATGCATCTCATTATTTTAAATGAGGTGTGTAATAAAATATATAATATATTTCCAATGACACCTTGTACTTTTTTTCAATAATTTTAATTGAAGACTGAAGCTTCTTTTTTTAAAATTGAATCTTGCAAAAGAAACCGGAAAAAGGGCGATTCGGCGTACAAAGCGGGAGAAGATTTCACACGATTTTTCGCCTTTGATATCGTATTTCAATATGGCAGCTGCCAGAAAACAGGAATATTCAATAGAATCGTTGCGGTTCCTTTTATCGACGCTGTAGATTCGTTTAAAGAAACCGGCTCCGTGTCGAGTCAGCTGTACGAAAAATCAATACTCCGGCTAGATCAATAGCGACAAGTGGTTATCTATTGCAGCGAGTTGTCAATTTGTAAATCGAGAGATTCAAAGCGGTCGCTTCGTGCAGATGTACTACGGTTGACTCCGCGATCATAATCATTTGTCAAATTTGTTGTCTCCTATGAAAATTGACACTAATTAAAACTTAATTAATTAGTTTTTTATTATTTTGATATTATTTTATTATTTTAACATGTTCTTTATTTCATACAAGAGTGCAAGAACGTCTCGGGTTCGTCGGGATACTGCGAATGGTGCGTGTGCCGACCGTTGTCGGTCGCGTAGAACTTGTTCTACGAATTCGTTACAAAACACCCTCGCGACACCGATGCCGTCGCGACGGCGTGCGTCGGACGCCGCGACGTGCCGGGTGCGCATGACGCGTCAGAGCGCAGAATCCGCTCCCGGAGGTCGTGGACGTCGGCTGCTGGACGGACGGTGGTCGGTCGGGGGACACGAAACGATATCGCATCGCTAAATATAATACGAAGGCACGCGGTTCTACTAACCGTCTGCCACGGCACGCGAGGCGGCAGGCGGCATGACGGCGACGGCGACGACGGCTGCGGTGGTAGTCACCGCTTGAGACCAACGACGATCGTACCGTTGATTTTTCGTCGCCCTCGTCGATGGTAATCACGAAAGTGTCACAGTGCCGTGTATCTCGCGTCTTTAAGGGCTGACCGTGGAAAACGGCGCGGCGTGGCGAACTTTTCTCAGGCAGGTGCGTCCGCGAGCGAGGAATCTCGAGTTTGCCAAGGGGTTTGCGATATTTTTGAGCTTCCTCACCGGAACTCGATCGATCCTCGTCGTCGCCAAAAGCAGCAGGTGAGAATCTTTTAAAATTGTAGCATTTACGCGTATACGCGTATGGAAGTGCGAAAAAAATAGTATGTAAATAAAAAACAAAGAAGATAACATTATGAGACCCTAAACAAATGTCAGGATTGAATAGCAACTAATTAAAAAGTCAAAAGTTAAGTAATAAAGTTAAAAAGTTAATAACGTTTAACTTAACTTTGTTAATTTTAAGTAAATTAATTTTTGACTTTAAAAAACTTTTTTTCCAAGTTAAATATTTACTTATACATAAAAAAAAATTTTTTATAAATCTTTCCATATAAAAGAACAGCATTTCTTTGTCATTTTCACGTAAGCTGACTTTACGAATAAAATATTAAATTTGTTTGATGATCTACATTGGAATTATTTAAAATATAATTTAATTTTTAGAAAAGACATTCAAATTTAATACAAAGAATATTCAAAATTAGTTTTTAATTTTATTTTTAAGTTAATTTAACTTTAACGCAACTTTTTAACTAAATTTAAGTTTTTGTTACTAAATATAAAAATGAATAAAATGTATATCGATACTTTAGACATTTAATAAAGTCTTTGGAGATTAAGCTATATTAAATGAATCAATTTAAGTCTAAATTATATTTTTTAACTTTTACTATTTAAAATATTAGCTCGTAGAATTTATAGAGTTTTACACACTATTACGTGTCACTAAATTTTATTTTTAGACACCAAGAGGTTGTATTCCCTTTATTTATTTAAACACTTCACTTTCACTTCAAGTTTCTCTCTTGCGCGTTATATTACAAGTTTTGTTTTATTGATATTACTAACGCGATTACACTATCTCTGCGCAGTCCTCAGAACACAAAAAAAGATCATTCGAGATCTTGAGAAGTCTTAAAAATGTCCATTGATCCGTTTGTAATTGCGACGTATTCCAAGCCAAGGCAATGTAAATTTTACGATTATTCGCCGTTGACTCAAGTTTGCTCGTGTTGTGTCTCGGTTTTCAATGCCAACCTCACGGTTGCAAATATATGTGCCGCTTATTATCGTTTCGTTGAATACGAAGCTAATTCGTAGTAGACGAGACTTTAAATGGTTAGTTATTAGTATATCCTGAGGTGCGTTTGTAATATTTATAAAAGTAGATTTGTAATAATTATTAAAAGATTGCATGGAAAATATTAAAATGATCAAAATTTAGTGAATAATTAAAAATTATTATTCACAATAATTACTGATGCAGAGCAATTAAAATGGTTAACTAAAAACCGTTTTGTTATTTTTGCACGAAGCAAAGAAAAAAAGTTAAAAAATAGTTAGAAAAAGAATTAAAATTAAAAAAAGAAGTGAACGTAATTTTAAAAGAACTTTTAGCTTGAAATTGTTAATATTATAATCTCATGGTGCAATAATAGCCGATTATTGATCGGCGAATACCGCAAGTATTGTGTCCGGAGGATAATAACATCCTACGTGAGAACGCAACAGAAACGCAATAATGAACGCAGTAATCGACTACGTCGATTTACACCACCCACTCATTCTTCCTATATTCTCTTTCTATACATCAATGCACGTGCGCACCCATCCGGACGATATTTTAAATGGAAATCAACCTTTTCAAGTCAATTTAAAAAAACGAACACAAATACTGTTCCTTTTCTTTACAAGACTTGACGTGCAAATTAGAAAAGGAAATTTTTATTTATTATTTTTCTATAAAATCATAATTTAAATTTTATTTGAGACAACATTTAACTTGGAATATATCAATTTTATGTTTAAATTAAAATACAGAAGTATTGTTTTATGCTCAACATTTTATTCAGTTTGGAGTGTCCATGACATAACATTCGCAGATGCTCTTTAAAAACAATTATATAAAAAAGTATGTATATGGATAATAAAATGTTTATGTATATGTGACAGAGATGAGTATCCAGAAGCCTGAAGATCTTTTGTCGGTTGTTATATCAAATGAACTTCCACCGTCTTCAAATTCCCGACAGCTATTTATAAGTCAAGATCAACAGGTGCGTACTTTATTGCCACACAATTTTTATGTATTTGTTAGAAACTGCAGCTTCATTATTTATTACAGGCTTCTTTGACAAATAAAAGAAATTTTGAAATAAATTTTGTTCTCAAGGAAAGTTGAATTAATCCAGCGTTCAATTTGATAACTGCAACTGAATTCTGGTTCGCGTAACAATTCGAAAGCTATAACGATAGACATATACGTGATATATATATATTTAAAGATACAATAATGCAGTACTATATTCTATAATTATATCGAAGAGAAACAAATGGCACTTTCCTGTTCTACGAGATTCGTTCTTAGAATTTTGTCTCATATATAAGTATGCATTTAATCTTTCAATAGGATGAAGAAGCGTCCGATTGTCCCCTATTAACACCAAGTCCACCACCTACCCAAACAGACGAGACTCTGCAATCGACGCCGATATTTAATGCTCTGGAAGGAGCTCCATTAGAGATGATACCCACGCCAACGCTTGAGAATATTAATACGGAAGATGGGCTCAACTTCATGAACATAGTGAATAGTTCAAGTAAACCTTTACACGACGGTACGTATTTTCCATATATTCTTATGTACAACAATGCAGCACGCGGTTAAGCATACATTACCTTCGGTGTACATGTGCCTTCAATAATATTATTATGTGATGAGCGGTTGAAAGAAAAACAGGATGGGAGAGAATACACAAATTATTGACTACGCACTATTCGGACGAAGCTTCCTTTTCGTTAAATATTAAATGTTCGCTACGTGGCGGCAACACATTTCTCGAACCAAAGAGCTTACGTAATCGCTGTTGTACATTACGTCGACGCTCGTTTGTTAAAGCGCTTTTGATAGGATCCAGTTTCAATTTAAGTGACGTTCAATTCAGGCATTCCTGCACGCGAACTAGATTTTAATTTTTCTATCTATTGTTTATCATTAAAAATCAAAAGGATGACGATTACATTATTTGCAGAAAAATATTTTTAATGTTTTTTATTTTAGGAATTGCTTGTTGAAAATATTAAAAGTACAGGGGATGAATTGACACTGGACAATTTAATTATATAATTAGGTTGAATCTTATTTTTAATTATTTTTTGGCAATATAACAAATAATTTTGCTTAGAACATTTTAATGGCGATTCTGCATGAATAATTAATTTTGTGTGTCGTAAAACAAAATATTTCAGAACCGAGTTCACGCGATCCCATGGTGGAGTCCACTAGCAGCGGTAGCAGCAGCGATTCGAATGAACCAGTTTGTGCACAATTGTTGACGCAATTAAATACTGCCTATCAACATCTCGCACCAGATGCTCAAGCTTTAGTAAGTACACTGAACTTTATATTATCCTAAATTATTCAGACTATGTATAAAATTGACATGAGAACAATTTAATAGTAGATTGATTCAAATATTGTTCAAGAAATCGAAAATCAAAGTATTAAAAAAATCTCAAGAGTTTTCTCTTAAAAATACTTTTGAAAGCAATTGAAATTTTGAAAAGTAAAACTTGTTTCTCTGTGCATAAAACGTGAAATAAAAACATAACAAAAATTTTAATATGACCTTTTTTAAGAATCTTTTATAGTTTTGGAAAGGATTTAAAATTATCGTCAAGTATTCCAAGTGGTTCAGGCTTGCGCCCTTCATTACTTATATGTTATACTTGTATATGTGCCTATTATGCTTAACGTATGTTTATCATTATAAGACTCACAAATTTCTTCTCCGCTACTTGCAGAAGCGAAGAAAATCTATGCTGTTTCATACATTATTACATATGTTTACATTTGCCTGGCACGGATGAAGGATACCTTATCAAATGTATCATGCGTGCACGAAAGATGCCGCCTTGTGATTCACGTAATCGCGAATTGTATTCACATTCGCAGTCTATATCTTTTTATGTTGAGCTGAGTCGTTACTTCGATTTGCTCATCGATTTGTCATCTCAACTGCTTTTATGCATAGAAACCCAGTGCAGATAAGATACGACTAGGGTGACCATATGAAGTTACAATAAATATTTAGAGAGAACCGTACACAATTGAAGCATTAACTTTTATTCTTTGTTTCTTTCAATAGAATTAGATAAAAAATATGTAATGTATATGTTTAGCCTAAAGCTATTTATTTAGTCCCTTAATTAAAATTTAAATATAAAATATTTAAGATATACATTTTTTGTTTTCAATTTTTACCTAAATTTTCAATAAATTTAATTGATATGTATAAATAAATATAAGCATCAGTACGTATTTAATTTTAACTGGGTAATTATGCGCACAATGAGATATAAAATTAAGTTTTTAAACTAAAAAGGTTAATATTCCTTTCTGCATACATTTAATCTAAAGCTATTTTATTTATTTTCTTAATCGAAATTCAAATACAAAGAATTTAAGTTGTGAATCTTTTATTTTTAAATTTTCATTAAATTTAATTATATACTTTCTGTACATCTTATTAATTTCTTAATCGCGGATTTCGAATATAAAATGTTAGGCTGAATCTAAAGAAACCAGCGAGAACATCCGAGGACTCCTTGTGAAAGAGGACCTGTCCTCGAGAACTGGGATCGCCTGGTTCCCGGATTTGGTCACCCTAGGATTGACGAAATTGAGGTTTAAAAAAGTATATAGGTAGGTATTGTATGCTTCGTGAGCGTACCTCTCGATTTACATTTACCCCTGTTACCTTCGCTGTCGCATATTGGAATTGAATGCGAGAGACACGCGATAGAGTGTCAATCTCAAATCTTCAGTGCTCTCATGTTGACTAATTCATCGCTTGCCGCTTTCTAACAATCATCATACGTATTTATGCCGTAACTGTTTAGTTTTACAACCAGGACAACGGTGGCAAGCCACCGCTCGTTGGGATTCAACTGGTGGTGCCAAAACCGCCCAAAGATTATCGCTTCATGAAGTGGAACTGGCCGTTGATACGGAAGACATGCTACTGGTCACTGATGTCGATCTTGACCGGGTGCGCCGCACTCGTTATCGGCATTATCGCTACAATGCCTACGAAGTACGTGTACACATGCACACATTATGCATGTTTACCTACATGAATAATTTTGATTTTAATTTTTGTTCCTTCTAAAAAAAAAAATTAATATTTTATTTAATTCTCTCTAAGTCTATAATATATTTTACGCATATAATTTACGCAAAAGTTATGAATACAGTTTTAATAAATAGGTGATTTTTGAGATCAATTATATGTGTAATTCCACATGAATTATTTGCACGTTAGATGCGATCCGCCGGTGGAATGGTGGCAAGGCAGCACTTTCTACGAGATATTCCCGGCGTCCTTTCAGGACTCGACGAAGGGCGCGGATGGGATCGGCGATCTGCGTGGGATAATCATGCGGCTGGACTACTTGAAGAACCTCGGAGTACGGGCCGTCCGACTGAACTCGATATTCCCGGCGCCGCATTATCCGGAATATTACTCGAACATCAGCAACATGACAGGAGTGAACAAAGAGTTGGGCACGCTCGAGGACTTCTCCGGTCTCGTGCGCGCGATCCACGAGCGTAACATGAGCATAGTCCTCGACTTGCCTCTGTACCCGTTCGTGAAGAGTTCGAGCGGCGAGGCGCCGAGGGTGAACGTGACTGAACGTGCTCTTCGAGAGAGACGAGATTTCGCGGATAACATAGTAATTGGCGACGCACGTCTGCCGTCTACGCCGTCCGCGTCGGTCGAAGTTATCCGCGACGTCCTGTCGTCGCCGCTGCACAACGTGAAGAGACACGTGCTTCCCACGGTTCGTCAACAGGAGCACCCGGTTAGCGAGGCCGTCAGGGTTTGGCAGCAGCGAGGGGTGGACGGCTTCTATCTGAAGGGCCTGGAGCATTACGTCGACGAGAACACGTTCGCGAACGATCTCCGATACTGGAGATCTCTTCTACGCCCGGGCAATATCTTCATCTGTCACGTGAGTGCCCTGGACGCCGCTACCTCCGTCGTCGCAAGGAACTCCATCCTGTCCAGGATAGATCTGATCGACGTGACTCTTCGTCTGGTGAACGGCACGAGGAACATCAAGGCACAGATCGAGAGCATTACGAAGGGCGTGCTTTTTGAGAAACCCGGGTACCCGTGGATCCACTGGTCCGTAGGTAGTGTAGACACCAGCAGAGTGGCCTCCACTATTGCCGTCAGAAACGCCAGCATGGCGGCTTCTCTTCTCGCCATGATGCTACCCGGGACACCGAGTATCTTCTATGGAGATGAGGTACGAATTTTTATGTTACAAACACAGCGCCTGAAGAACGCATTATCGTGACTCGTATGTTGAAGAAAATATGCAAATATTGTACCTTGTTTATGCATTTCAAACAAACGTTTCTTATTCATCGCAATACAATGTATAATTAAGGTGATGCTAAAGTCGTCCTTTTTTACCGACCGGACGTTAATTTTTGGGCAAGCCGTTTTTCTAATTGCATTTACAGATTTAAAAATCCTATTCCACAATTAAAGTATAGACAGTAATGTATAACGGACGCTATATAAAGATATGAAAACAAAAAAATTGGAAAATTATTTTCAATTTTTTTTGTTTTCCTTTTGGTTTCCTATACATTACTGTCTATACTTTAATTGTGGAAAAGGATTTTTAAATCTGTAAATGCAATTAGAAGAACGGCTTGCCCGAAAATTAACGTTCGGTCGGTAAAAAAGGACGACTTTAGCATCCCCTTAAGTAGCAATTTGACATTTTAGTAAATGTCTGTCTTTTCGAGATGAATAAAAAAGATTTAATGCGAGTTATTTGTTAATTGGATTTTCATTCGCTCAGATAGGCATTGAAGATTGTGAGTGCTGGGATCACAAGGATTTGGCACACGTCCACAATTTAGTTCCTATGTATTGGGAGAAGGAAGACGGCTCCGGTAGCAGTTTCTCGCCCTCGGGAGTTACCGCTTGGCTACCGGAAGCTGGAAAACCTATGGAAACCAGTTTGAAAAGCACCATTACAAAAATGGCAAAGCTAAGGATGGAAGCGACGCCGGTTTACATAAAAGCGGTGTTGAGAGAGAGCCAAATTACCGCGAACTGTGATGTTAGGTAATACTCCTTTAATTTGCACAAATTTTCTCAACAGTGATTTATTTCATCCTCTTAAAAATTCGACAAATACATTTTATTTCTTTATTTTGCTTGAGATAAAATGTAATATGTTTTTGTCTTGTTATAAATTAAACAAAAATTGCATTTTGAATGTGAAACTATCATTACCGTCTTGTTACATCATATTGGTGTACAAAAATGTTATACATGTAATAGTTTGATTTAATATTTAATGAGATTTAACAAGGTTTAATATTATTCTGTTTAGATACGTGGAAGATGAAATGATCGTGATTGAGCGGTGGTACCCACGAAGAAATTCCTATGTGTATGTGGCTAATTTTGGCAACAAGACACGCGTAAAAGATTTGTCGTTTCTTTATTACGGCGGTCACGTTGTTGTTGGGCCAAGATACAGAATGAACAAAAACGTGTACTTCAAAGAACTTATCGTACCTCCCGGAGAAGCGTTTGTTATAAAATTGGATAAGTGAGAGCAATAGGCTCGCTATCGGTCAGATTTTTATTTTGACTTTTATTATATAAAACAATTGCCAGTGTCATTTAAACACCATTAAAAAATATGAGAGTACAACGAAAAAAAAAAAAATTTTATAAAATTTTATTTTACGAAATTTCAGGGATGAAATAATTCTTGGATTATACAAATCAGCGATAAGAGATTTTTCGTAAATAATACTTTAGGAATAAAAATAAATAAGGTAATTTTATTTTATTGTTTTTATTATTTTTTAATTGAGAGAAAGAGAAAGCGAAAGAAAAAGAGATAAAAGAAGTAATATCGGAAATTAAGGAATAAAAAAATGGTATCCAATAAATTTTTTGCTATGATTAATACAAATAAGATATTTTACAATATAATAAATGTGATTAGTATTTTTATTGCAAAAGATTGAATCTTTACAACGAATTTTAATGCATATCGGTCAGATTATATCAATAAAACTGTTAATTATGTTTGGATTGAAATTTTATAACACGCACATATTTATTCTGATTTTAAAAACACTGCAAAGGCAAAAGATTTTTATTTTTATGTTCTTAAGTTCTTTTGATAATAAAATCAAAATCCATCATATATCATAATGCATTGTTGTAACAAAATTTATCATAATTATTATAAGACGATCAGAATATAGTGGTAAAATTTCTTCGTAATATATAAATGCGTTAACTCAAAAATATTTTTTACGACATAACAATTAAAATAATCATTTTGGCTACTTTTACAGTGTTGTTTAATTTGTTTATTGTTGATACCGAATCGTATATTAAATTATAAAATTATATACGAATTTTGGGATAATTATATATATAAGGGATATAAAAATCTATTGTATGTATTATTGACTGTGTGAATGCAAAGAATTTATGTTAATGAAAACGTCTTTACGTATTTACACAGACAAATAAAAAGTTCTGAATGTATTGCTAAAAACATCTTTATTGTATAATAAACTTTTTATATAATAAATATAATAAGAAATATCAAATTATTAAGACAATAATATTTATTTGCTTAATTAATTGAAAATGTTACTATAACTATGTTATTATATTTTACAACATTATATTTAGATTATATTTAGACATCTAGCAGCGCCAAGATTTTGTAGTTAAAAAATTTTTTATTTAAATTTTGTATAGAAATTAAAGAGAGTACTACATGGGTTAGAATAGGAAAATTTTTCCATGAGGATACAGATAGTACTTAGGTTTTGTAGAAAAAAATAAAAATTTAAGGGATATACACATACGCTTGGTGCCTTTTTATAACTCTTTTTTGAAAAGGTAATTTTGTGCTGATTATTGTATGTACCTTACATTCTAAGCATTATATTTTTTTCATTAAAAACTATTTAAAAACATTCAACTTTGATCCAAATGATGGAATGGAATCGCAGTTATTGTTAAAGTTTAGTAAAGATAACTATTGAAAATTAAGATTCTGGTATATTGAACTAATGTCGAATAAAAAATAGCAATTTGCTTATATAGAAGACAATAATTATAGATTATGAAAACAAATGTAAGCAGCATTAATAGCTTTTAAATCAATAATTTATTAATAATCGTCAATTAAAGAAATCAATTTTAAATTAATTAAAGAATGAGACATTGCTATTTATGAATTTATGTAAATTGGCAATGTAGCCATTTGAAAATGGCTGTATTGCGTCTTCAATCATCACCATCTAATAATCATGCTTGGCATGTCAAAAATTTCTGCTTCATTACCATTCCATGGACTGGTCCTGTTGCGTCACACGGTGACGCAATTTTGTAAAATTTTTTACGGGTTTATGATAATGACTGATGACACTCAATTTGACGACATTGTGTGAATTTCGCGATTGAGAAATGATTAAATGTTTTTTTATAGTAACATATTATTACAATTATAGTAACATAATTTTTAATGTAAATTAAATAAGATAGAATTAAATATTCAAAAAAATTTTAAATTAACAGAATGCAAGTGTCTTTCTTTTCTTTATTATTTTATTTTTTATCCTTTTATATCCAACGTTTTATGTCTATCCGCCTATTACATAATTTTTAATGAAAAAGAAGTAAGAAAATGTTTTATTAAATATATTTTTATTTCTATATCAAAATTTCAAAATACTACACTTAATCCAAAATTTATATCATTCTTTTGTATATATTCGCGCTCCAATTTTTTTTAAACTTGGTTTTTTTAAGTTAGAATAAAAATAGCTTTGCTAAAAATAAAAATTTATTTTGTTTTAGAAATAACATTATTAACCTTTTTAAAAGTAAATAAATTATTCGTCCAAATTATTTAATTTAAACAAATAATTATTTAATTCAAAAAAAGTATTGACAGAAATATAAGAAATAATTTAGTTGTACTGGTTTTAAAAATATATTTCCGTCATTAAAAAAAAATTTTTATTGCACATCATTTCTTTAATTTTAATAAAAGAAACAAAAAATTTCTTTAAGTCAAAGAAATTTTCTTTAATCGTATAGCAATGCACAAATTTTTTTGAATAAAACAAATATTTTTTGACTCAAAGAAACCTTTCTCTGGGTGTATAAAAAGTAACTTTTGAAATGTCGATTATTTTGAGCACAGTTTTAATTTTTGAATTTTTTGTTTGTGTTACAGTATCATTGTAGCTTCGTGACTGAATAACTTTGCTCGTCGCGCATTGGGTTGGTAAGTCATAAATAAATTTTCTCATTAAGTATATTTGAATACTTTTCAAATGTCCTGCACAGGACAAAAAAAAAATCATCGAAAGAAAGAGTTTGATAATAGCTACCAAATGTTGGGTAAAATAAATTTAAATAATTATATATTTGATTTTAATATAATAAAAACTAATTTTACTTTTCAAAATTTTTGTAAACATTATTAAATTGGATAATACTTGCAAAATGTTTAGAAAAGCAAAATTATTTTTGGTAATATTAATCAATATACTTAAGTGGCATTATTTCATTCAACATTTGGTAACTTTTACAAATTCTTTTCTTCAGTTGACCCAAACAATTTTTCAAAGAGAAAACCGTGTATCCAATCGCGCGCGATTGGTTCCCGGGAGTGCCGTGTAAAAGTTACACTAAAAATAAAGTTGTTTTGTTAATGCAAAGTGTATATTTATACTGAGATTAATAAACTCATCGTTGTTTAGGATTGTTTAGATCATTTTTTCGAGACATAATGGAAATTGGAAATTTCAATATATTCATATTGAAAATTATAATAATGTGGACGGCGATTTCTCCTTATTATAGAAATTCTGTAAAAAATCAAAATAACTTGATAGCAACAAAATTTATAAGAATAATGTAATTTACAATATTTTTCTAAGTAATTACCACTTTAAAATAAAATATTTAATTGTAAATATTTTATTATTTTGAACTAATTGTTAAATTTTATTTACTACTTACTTTCGTAGCTATATCAATAAGATTCTCGGCCATCGCAGTACCAGTCTGCAGTACCATATTATAGAAATATTCTTTTTGTTGTAAAAGGATATATGGATGGCCAAATTCCTAAAATCAACAATTATTATGTACATACATATGTAGTATGTGTATATATTTTTTGTAAATTGTTTTTATAATGATTACAAGAAACTTCCAACATCATTTACTTCTTTAAGTAAAAATAGACAAGAAGTACCAAAAACTGAATTGTAATATTAAAAAATATACCATTCTTTTTAATTATTTAGCTATTTGTATTTACCACAAGTTGTCCAGCGTCCATCACAAATATTCTATCGCTGTCCATAATAGTGTTCAATCTGTGAGCTATGGTGAACACAGTACAGTTTATAAATTTCGTCCTAACTGTTTTTTGTATAAGGGAGTCCGTGTAAGGATCGATGTTGGCAGTTGCTTCGTCCAGTACCATGATCCGATTGTTCTTGATAATAGCTCGCGCAAGGCACAACAGTTGTTTCTGACCAACGCTAAAGTTCGATCCCTCATCGGACACCTTCGTGTTCAGTCCGGCGGCCATCTCGGAGATCGTCTCCTTTAACTCGACATCCTGAAGCGCCTGCCATAGCACAGTGTCGGAATACTGATCGAAGGGATCGAGATTACGTCGCAGACTGCCATTGAACAGGAACGGCTCCTGAGGAATAATACTGATCTTCGAGCGGAAGTCGTGCAGAGCGATCGCATCAGTGGATACGCCGTCTATAAAGATCTTGCCCTCGACGCAGGCCAGACGAAAGAGAGCGTTTATCAGAGACGACTTTCCCGCGCCGGTTCTGCCGACGATACCGATCTTTTCTTCTGGCAAAACGATGAAGCTGACGTTCTTGAGGATGTAGGCTCCTCGACGATTGTACTTTAAGCTTACGTTCTTGAATTCTACTAGACCTTTCGTCGGCCAATCGTCCGGCGGTTTGGTCTCCGACTTGCTGTCGATCATCGGCTCCTCCTCTAAATGACTGTACTCAAGTATTCTCTCTACAGAGGTCAACTGACTCTCCAGTTCGGCCGTTTGTCTGATTCCGTACTGCAGCATGATCGTCAACGACATGACCTGCGTGATTATCAGACCAATGTTGCCAACGACAGCCAGATTACTGAAGACTGTGAAAATTATGATTATTATCCCGACATAAAGTTGACAGATCATATCAATGTAGAAGCCGAAGGCTCGAGAAGTAGACAGGAAGAGGAAACAGGCAGACGTATGGACATCTTGATGATTATACAGCTCCGCTGTTAATATCTCTTCAGCGTTGAAAGCTCTAATTGTCGCGAGTCCTTGCAGAGACGCTCCGAGATGATCGAAGATCGGCGAACGTGCTGAATAAATTGTTCTTTGTTATCGCATTGTTTACTTTAATTTCCATTTTTGAAAGCAAAATCTAATTTGAAGAAAGCTACTTTAAAAATATTTATTTAGGAAGAATGAAAATGGATCACGGTGATCTTTTCTTTCCTAATAAATATCCTTAATAAATAATATTTCTTGAATACGTAATAAATAAATATCTGAAATAGAAAATAGTCTATGATATATCTTAGTTAAAAATATCGTCTTTCGTAGATTACTTACTTGTCCCTTCGAGGCGCTTGATGCTGCGAGCCGTAGAGATATATATCTTGCGGAAATAGGTACAAATGCAAGCGCAGAACACCGTAGGTATCGCCAGCCATGGAGTAATCGCCACGACCATAATTGATATTGTGATCGAATTAAATATGGTTACTATGACATCAAATACGCATATCGACAGCATTATGTCGATAATATTGATATCTCTGGCAAACCTAATTAAAATCAGAGACATTTTTCTTTTTTAGATTAAGTTTGAGTTGCAGTTAATTAAAAAATTAAAATAAAGTGCGATAAAAAAAAAGCCTTATAATGATCAAAGATAATTAAGTGAAACCAAATATAAGAAATTAATGATAAAAGCTACAAAATCCTTGCATTGATGAAACATTTTAATAATCATGTTTAACTGTTGTCGCATCCTTTCGCATTTACCTGTTTAATATACGACCAGCTGGATTAGTACTGTAGAAGTACATGGTTGCGCGCAGTATGCTGCGAAACATAGCGGAGTGAAGATTTACTGAGGACCACATGCACACCGTGTAATACACGACTGATTGCAATTGCCAGAGCAGTATGAGAGCCACTATCATAGCAGTATATATGTAAATCATGGAATCACGGGACAATGGACCTTCCCACTGAAAAACTTGGGTAGAGTTGTTCGTATCGTGCCACGAACTCGATTCGACGTTGACCCAGAACGCTATAAAATAATCGCTTCCGCTGGATACTAATTGGAGCACTAAGAAGATCAACATCATCAGTGCGATCATAGCAGGCTTCTTACTCGCTTTAAAGTAAGCGAGGAGCATTCCGCCAGATATACGACCCTTTGCCATAGCTTCCTTTAATTCAACCGGCGAGTTGTCATTGTCATCTCTCGTCTCAGCTTTCATCGAAATTTGACGCTGAATATCGATCTGTCTACTCTCAGCCTCTTTGCTTTTCGCATCTGTTGCCTTCACCAGCTTCATAAAATCATGGCCCAACGCTTGCAATTCGTCGAAGGTACCCTTCTGTTCAATATTACCGTTGTTCATTACAATAATTTGATCAGCGAGCTGAAGATACTGCAGTTGATGCGTCACCAGAATCCTCGTTTTTCCCTAATCGGCGAGATTATTGAATGAAATAATTATAATTCAAAATCAAGAAGCTACCCGTATCATCTTACATTTTAAGTATTTTCAAATATTACATTTACAGTGCTTTATGTATGAAATATGGACAATTTGTAAACTTTTTATTAAAATTCCATGTTTAAAATATAAGGATTATGTGGCATCTTGGATCTCTTACTTTTAGGTAGCCGCAGATGCATTGGTCCACTAGACGTTTGCTGACGTGCGAGTCCACGGCAGATAGAGGATCGTCCAGCAAGTAAATATCAGCATCTTTGTAAATCGCTCGAGCCAGATTGATCCTGGCACGCTGACCCCCACTCAGATTCATTCCCCTCTCGCCCACGATAGTGCGATCGCCATGGGGAAACGAGACTATGTCCGATTCCATCTGGCAGACTCTGATCACTTCGTCGTAACGCGACTTGTCCATCGGCTGTCCGAACAGAACGTTCTGCTTCACGGAAGAAGCGAAGATCCATGGCTGCTGGCTGACGTAACTTATTCTGCCGCGGCTATCGATGCTCCCACTCGTCAATGGTAATTCCTGGAGTATCGCTTGCAAGAAGCTGCTCTTACCCGAACCCACCTGTCCGACAATGGCTACGAAGCTTCCAGGTGGCACGGTCAAGTTTATTTTACGCAACGTGTCGTCTTTACCGTCACCGTGCCATTTGGCATTTACATTGGTCATACGAAGTGCGAATGCATCAGGAACTGTCTGGGAACATGGACTCTGTTTCGTTTTAATAATTTCATCGTGCAACATGAATCTTCGCAACCGGCGGATACAAACTAATGCCTGTAACACTTGATTGACACCTATAAACAAATTTATAAGATATCACCTTTTTGTCAAGTCCTATTTTTATTGGGAGCGTATCTCAATGTTATCTCTTCAATAAGTATTAAATTTCATGAATTTTTTGTATTATCGTTAAAACATTGTTAAAACTGAAAGACACAAGGCAAATGATTTAATTATACTGCGTTGTATGACTTCATCGTTTTATCTTTATCTTCTTTTAACTTTTAATATACTTAATGGTAAATCTATAAATCTACGAACTAAGGATTACTTCTCAGTGAATTATTTATAACGTAAATAAGTGTCAAGTCTTGAAATAGTCTTACCTGACGAAAACCTATGAGCTGTCGTGAACCGTAAAACATTGTAATACGCTGTTACCAAATACACTTTTTCGGCATTGATATAATTTCCAAATAGGACATATGTTACTATTGTGGCGAAGAGACTAAGTCGTGGTATGTAGTTTTTGAGAGTCAAAGTTAATTCTTTCAGAATAAAACATTTCTTTGTCATATTCATCTCACGCCTAGAAATAACGAATTTCAGTCACAATTTGTTAAAACGCCTAGAAGTTTCAATTGAATAGAAAGAATTGGTGTTAACTCAATAAAAGTAAGAATACAAAAGGAATTCATTAATTAAACATAAAGAAAAACAATGCACAAATATATTAATGAAGTGATATAAATGAAGAAAAAATTGTAGTTTAAGGAAATTAGTCAAAAACTTTTCAAGCTCACTTACTTCCTCGCCTTTTCTACGAGAGCATAAAAAGGAATCTCCCAAACATACATTTTAATTACTTGTAATCCAGTGATTACTTGATTCATCAGCCTAAGTCTAGCATCTGTTTTCTGTGCTAACTTCAGCATTAAAGGTACGATTATCTTCGCCAAGCAGCCTGAAATATACACGTCATTTCGATAGATTAAAACGTGTAATGGAATATCATTACAAAGCTTTGGCTCAATTTTATATTAGCAGTAATCTTGTTATATTAACAGAAATGTACCTTGAAAAGGCATTATTAGTAAAAATATGGATATTCCTATCAGAGCTGCCCATCCAATCTCGGAAAATGTAATATACGTGATCCATATGATTTGAAGAGGAGCGATCCAAATGTAATGTAAATGTAATAAGCACTCTTCAAACTTGGCAATATCACTGCTCAGAAAATTTACCATCTGAAAGCGGGGTATAAATTCTAATACAAACTTTTCTTTCACTAAGCAATCATTGATGTGTTACTTTAAACAATTTTTATAATTTTATGAATAATTTATTAGCTTCTCATAATAATTATTTAACTTTACCAGTACATAGTATTGCTTCCAAAATTATTTTGAAATAACAATTATCTTTATCTCTATATTCCTGTTCTTAACTCACTTCTGTATTTTTTTGTCCTGTCTCTCTTTTACTTTACATTTGCTATATGATTAAACATTATATCTTGAAAAAATGCATTATTTGTATCTAGCTCACCTGACCAACAGATGTTTCATTGTCCAATACAGAATTGGATAGCTTCAATATTTTTTGGTAAATCAGTGCGGTGGAAGCTATCTTCATTTTTAATCCTAAGTGAAAGGAGCAATATACGGTATAATGTGAAATAAAAGTTTCTGCAAATGACAACAGAATTAAACCGGCGGCGCTATAATACACCTCGTCATGCCATTCCTTTATGTCGCTCGCAAAATATCGCAACAAGGTAGCAAGTAATAACGGTTTATACAGCCTGTAACATAATTAAATACATTATTAAAAGCGACGTCAAAATTATTGTTTTATATCAATATACAATTTGTTTATTGTTAGTTGATTAAGATACCTAGGAAATAATTCCATAACTGCTTGTGCAACTCCAATTAGTAGAAGGGGTTTTGCAAAAATCCGCAACAGCACCCTGAATAACTGCGGCTTGCCATTTTTCTTTCTAGCGCACGATTCTACTTCTCTTTCCCATTCTTTGCTTACAGTTTCGCCTAAGTTGCTGGTTCTATCTTGCGTTAGTGTAGCGTAAATATCGGTCTCCTCTAAATCCTTTTTGTAGCCAGTTCGAAAAATTTTTCGAGTCCACCTGTGTATATTAATTGTTAAATTCCTCAAATCCACATACAGTTTATCATTTAATTTATTTAATCAAATTGTTGTATATTCTTAATCTTACACATACACACATGTTTACATACATTTCCATTTATTTAAAAAACCAGCATTACAAGACATTGCTTGTGATACTTACCAAAAGGTGATAAGCGAAATTACATTCGCATTTTGCCGTGGATTTTTTGGATATTTTTTCTGATCGTTGTTTATCATGGTGGCACAATAAAATTTTATTTATTTGCGAATACATTTAATTTTAAATACTTCTTGAGCAACCTAGATTTTTTGTTAATTATAAAGAATGATAAAATATAAAAAATTTTTATTTATTTTTGATGTATAGGATATGTACACTAAAAGATTATACATTAAATACTTTAAGTGCAATATTTGACAAATTGACATGATAATAAGTTCAAACAAGATTACTGTTATCTCAAATATCTTATTTTCAACTGATATCTTAATAATTAATTCTTAAAAAAGTTTTATTAAAATTATCTAAACTGAAAAATATATAAAGGAAGAATCGATTTAAAATTTATCAAACAAAAAATTGTTTGATTAAAGATAATTAAATTTTTAAACATTATATTAATAAACATAAAATTTAAATTACTGCAAAAAAAGATTGTTAATTACTCAAAAAGATTTTGAGTAATTTATAAAACAAAATTGTATTTTACTCACCGACAAATCGACTAAGAACGATCTTAAAGTTTTCATTGAGCAACTGGAAACAGCATGGCTGAATCTGAAAAGTGTCTCGAAGACACTTTATCATACCTGTGTGTTATGTCATGTTTCCATATTTTTATAGTAATTAAAGTTGAGCAGTGTACACAACGCAATCAAATTTCCAAGGAAAAGGAATTACTTAAAAGTTACACAACCAACTATCTAAGAAACTACCGAGCAACGGATACACTGTAACGTCTTTCTTGTGAAATTGCTGTATTAGTATGTACTTAATATGAGACCCTACTGTGTCTGCTGAGTCTCGTTAACAGCCTGATACATAATCAGTTGTAAATTTGCTGATAGCACATTTTTATCACTTTTTGAAGGCCACATGCATTAATATATGTATAATTTAGTCCTCTTAAAACGTTAGCACCTTAAAACTTGATGTTTTTATTTTAGCAACTCATTCATTTACATAATATACTTCTTTCTATCGTTACTTAATTACTAAAAGAATATTCATCATTAACAATTACACAAAAAAATGTAAAATAAAAATTAATATATTTAACGCAAATGTTCACTATATAAGCAACAATATGAAACCTTTTTTAACAAATTTAATTATTTTAAATTTTAGCAGTGTATTTTTGTTTTAAACTTACATTTTTAAATTCCACAAGATCTAATTCGTCGGCTAATCGTTTGGCGGCTTGGTCTTCAGCAGCTTCAGCTTGCTGTCGATCATCGGCTCCTGCTCTAAACGACTGTACTCAAGTAGTCTTTCTATAAAGGTCAACTGTCTCTCCAACTCAGTCATTTGTCTGATTCCCCACTGCGGCATATTCGTCAATGGCGTCATGCTGTAGAATCACAAGACTAGAATGTCAACAACGACAATCAGATTGCGGAACCACGATTTGAAAAACATATTAAAATGCTGTTACTAAATATCTTGCAACATTGAAGTAATTTTAAAATAGGACGTCCGCTAATATCGCGAAGAAGAGATATTAGATTTATTAGATTTAGATATTAATATAAATTGCGATATGAAGTAGTAAAGAGTAAAAATTAATTATTTCAACATATAATATTTCTTTGTTACGCTCACATCTTTTTTAGATATTTTTTGTATCGTTGCTTATCATTGTAGCATATGAAACTTATCATTTTTAATATATTCCATTTAAAATATAGCATAGATCATTTATATTTTTTAAGTGTACGTAAAATAATAAGATGTAATAAATTCTTTTTTATGAAGAGTATAGAAGATTTTATAAAAGGACAATCAACCTTGGTCCTCACAGATTTTATTGAACTTTGTGTACATGATGTAGTATACCCTCCCCACTAATTCGTAGAAATAAAAATCATACCAATGCGCAACTGTTTGCGAGATATCATTGTTTGAAGTTGCCCGTGTGCGTATCGCATTGAGTCATATATCGCGTTCATATTATAAGTCTGGAATGAGCTAATCGTTGTAGCCGAGTGAGGTATTCGATTAAAATGCTGACGTGCGGGCGTCCCTGCTATTTTTTATAATACTTTTTTGGAAATACGTAATCAATTAATTATTAGTAAACGTATTAAGTCAAACAATATATTTTTATATAATTGTTTAATTATTATAATAGAAAATTTTAAACAATATCTCATAAATTGTTGAACATTGGCACGATTTCTATTACTGTGAATTAATAAAAAAAAATTACACTATGACATGTTTAAAATTTGGCAAAATCTAGGAAGGCCTAATTGATTGTTCCCTTGTTAAATCAAATGTATTTCAATTGCAATTTTCGACAAATATATCTATTAAAAAAGATTACTTTCACAAATATCTAATTTTATTATTTTTTACATTATATATCTCGAAATATACAAAATTCTTCTAGATTATATTAATAAAAATATTATTTAGAAATCACTATCCAACTGACTTTACAAGACTTTGAATAATTTTAAAGAGAAATATTGCGTATTGTACTCACCACAACTCGAAGCATCTGGAAACAACACGGTCGAGTGCAACAATACTTTATCGTGCCTACGACATACTTCCTTACACATTCTTATCGTAAGCGAAGTTAAACGACATGCACAATGTAATCAGACTTTCAAGAAAAAAAAGAAAATATTTAAAATATATAATTATCTCATCAAGCAGCAATAGCGCCTTTTACGAGTGATTGCTATACTGTATGTACTTGGCGAGAGACACTTTGTGTCTACTGAATCTCGTTATCTTGATGTTTATATAGTTATAAATTGAATATACAGTATAAACTTTTTTCAGCTTATGTATATACGTTCACACAAATTTACCACACTTATTTCATTCAGCACTAGCTGGTACACTTTGGAAAATAAATACCGTAATTAGATTATTCGCGTAATTTTTAATACGAATGAGAATTATACGATACGCGAACGAGAGCATTATCTTTTCTTCACTTTTCTTATATATCAGAAAGTAACATCTGGCGAATAGCTGCCGTGAAAGGGAACGATATTGCGCATGTCGAAATAGTCAAAGAACTACCACCGTAGCATGGGAAATAAGAGAACGTTCCGAGGAGGGCTATAATTACGGCGTGTCTGCGATATTTTTGGTCGAAATTATTATACGATTCCGCTTTCGATGTCTTGCATGCGAGAAGATAACGAAAAAAAAATATTCGCGACTGGCTTATTAATCTTGCAAGAAAATTGATATTACTTATTCATTTCGCACGACGAGCGTTCTTGTGCATTTCCAAAAAAAAAGTGAGGGACTGGCTTATTAATCTTGCAAGAAAATTGGTGTTGGACATTCATTTTGCATGATCACATTTCGTAGCGCTACCCAGCCCTAGACCGAAAAAGTTTACTTCGAAGCTGGCACGATACATTTATTGTCAGTCTGCTGTACGCCTTCGACTCGTGTCGAAGTCCAAAAAATCATGCAGGTATGAGAGCAAATCCCGCTATTGCGTCTGAAAGAGAGGAATTCTTGAACGATTTCATTTTTCAGTCGGCGGATCTCACTCACGCGTCAAATATAGTGGTTTGGAACAAATGGTTCCTGACTTTTCTGGGCTTATGGCCGGAAAGGGTGAATCAGCTTGTATTCATATTCTTTACCACGTACATGGTAATTTATTGCACCATGGGAATGAACCATCTGATCAGGCATTCCGACCAACCAGAACTCGTCATAGCAAATTTCACGGATAACGTTTTTCTTACTATGACACTGGGAAAGATGCTCATATGCAGACGGAGCAGCAGAATAATGGCCACGTTTCTGAAAAGCATCGAGCCCGATTTCACGACGAGGATGTACGATAACATTCAGGAAAAACAGGCATATCTACAGTACAACAAGCTCGCTCTGATATTCGTGAGGCTTTCGATGCCCATGTTGGCATTCACGTCTACGTTGTATTACTTAAGGCTATTTTACGAAAAATGGAGCATAAGTAAGTACAACTATTCATTTTCACGTGTAAGACATAGCTATTTCATGATGTATTTAGCTATTTCATGACTTAACAATCGTTGGATATTTATAACGATATGAAATCATTATTTGCTCTTTTAAAGCGAAATGTGCCGGATAGAACTGTGCTCTAATTAAATATTTTTATACACTGACATTTAACAGGAATAAAAATTTGATTTTTATTTCTTAAGCAAAAATATTTAATGAAATAATTAAATGCACACTGTCATTTTTTTTAATAAAGCAGTGTATTGCGATGCTACAACTTTCGTTTTAAATACGTAAATGTTTTAACTTCATTTATACGCTATACGTTAATAGACAATAAAAATATATAAAAAATAGTGTAGAATTACATATTGGTCTTATTCGGAGTTCAATGAAATCGATGACTACGTTCCAATTAGACTACAGTTGGATAAATATAATAGGAGTGATAGAAAATTAAATATAACCTGATGTACATGTAGTGATATCCGGTAATTTTTCGTATGAAACATTACCATATCCGGTTCATCCCTTCTTTGAGATCAAGGACACGGCTACGTACGTATGCGTTTGCATCTACCTGGCGATAATGTTACCGATAATATTATGCGGTTACGGTGGACTGGATGCTTTCGTGCTTAGCATGGCTCTTCACATTTGCGGTCAGTTTGCCGCTTTATCGTACAAAATTAACAATTTGCTTAAAGATCATAAGAACTACCATCGCCATATCACTAACATCGTATTAAGGCATCGCCATCTAATAAAGTAAAATTCCTATTTTATTTATTGTATTTAGATATGTAAATTTGTAATTACTTTTATATTAAATTTACGTTTAAATTCAACATGTTGCTCCTTATAGATTATGACAAGCTAATTAGGATTTACCTTAATGTCAGGAATAATGCAACCACATGTTCTAACCGTGCACCGCGATTACAGATTAGCAGAGATCTTAGAGAACAGTTTCAACATGATATGCCTGCAGCAAACTCTGGGCACTTTAGTCTTGCTCTGTTTAACTATGTTCCATATGCTTGCGGTGAGTTTCATTTGAGGATTAGAAGATTACTAGCTTCATTATGTGAAGGAAATATTGAAACTAAATAAAACGCCATCATTTTCGTAGAATCTTATAATTGGTAGAAAACTGACTAGTAACATCACATTTCTAAGAAATGTAAAATTTGTTCTTCTTTTAAGTTTGTTCGTCAAAATATCAATCGTTCGAATTTAGAAATTGAATATTTTATTTAGCAATACACGCACAATTTTTTTGTAAATTAATTAATGTTTATATACTAGTTAATGATCGTTTAAATTATATTTTAGACTTCGGCATATGGCGATAATGCTAACGTTGTAGCTTTTACATTATATGCAGTCTGCGTAAGTAGTACAATTCTCGCTTATTGCTACACGGGCGAGTGCCTCTTTACTGAGGTAATTATAAACAATAGAAAATTTTATCTTAATATTGAGATATGCAATTTCATTATTTATGGTATCTAAATCAAAATGTCGGATAAACATTCAATGTAAAATTTGTTTATGTCTTGTTGTCTGCAAATCTTTTTTTTTCTCTCGTTTTAATATCATTTTAAAATTATTTACACAATTATATATTTATTTAAAAAAATGTGTGCGTCAGTAAGACAAATGTAATCTAATATTGGCATTAATTAATCTATTCAGAGTGCCGGATTGAGCGATGCGTTTTATAATACCGACTGGTACAATAATTCGCCATCATCTACAAAGTTAGTCGGCATTTGTATGATTCGATCTGACAGACCATTAATATTGACTGCCGGAAAATTCTGCATATTATCATTGAACACATTCACGAGTGTGAGTCAATAAATTATGTGTACATTGTTTATGTTTTATTGTTTTGCTTGTGCATACGCTTCTTAGAGCGTATTTTGTTTTCAGATTGTGAAAACATCGATGGCGTATCTGTCTGTGTTACGCAATTTTATGTAAAAGAATTTTAGCTTGAAATATTTCGTCATAACTTATTTGTGAAAGCATGTATAGATGATCAGATTTAATTATAATTTATAACAGGAATTATTGCCTCAAATGTTTTTCTAAATGAGCATTGATACGATTTAATAGATCTAATAATTTTTAAGGAATCTTGATGAGTAAGAAAGATAATGGTTTTTTTTCTTCTTTGCACATGTTTATGAAATATTTAAAAAGCATGAAAATCAGAATAAATTTAACAAAATATGTTGAGATTAATAATAATCAGATATTCTCTTTCTTTGATACACGTATTCCTTTTGTGAACAACTTTTGTAATATACCAGATAATAATGACAAATTATACTGAATACAGTCTGTAATCTGAAATTTGTTTTATACACTTCTTAAAGTTGAGGACACTTGTAACTCCCAAGTATTTCGTAGAAATTGATTTGCATGCTACACCAAGTTTTTCATGGTTTAGAACGTGGCTTGCGACTGTCAAATGAAAATAATTACGAGTAACTACTTTTCGACGAAGGTCTTACGGTAGTTTTCGTTTATATAGAGAGATGTAAGATAATAGATGTACAATGAGGATGGTAGCAACATATTTGATTCAAATTACAATTGTGCTATTAAATAATTGATATAACTTAGATCCATAACATCGATCGATTATAGTTATATCGCCGATAATTCCATTGACACTACCAGTTCTGAATAAATATCATAAGTAACTGTAATTCTATTCGACCAATTTAAAATGAAAGTAAGATATATATGCATTATAATTTATAATATATTCCAATTTTGGAATTTGTTCGAAAAATGATTATTACGATTATTTTAATTTTACATGATAACTTTTGCTATTAATTAATCTAGAATAATAATTCCCAGAAACAAAAATTTTGGAATCCAAAATCACAAATTTGAATTTATTTTACACAACTTTGTATTGCTTTAATTCTATTCGATATTGTTCCCATTAAATCTAACATATTTTTATGGATATATTTCACATAATTAAACTTTTACTTTTATAATAATTAAAAACTGTAACTGTGGTAAAAAAAAATTAAAATGTAGAAACTGAGAATAAATAGATGTAAACGATTCAATCTCAGACGGTCAATAATTCTAATTATTGGTTAAAGGATATTTTATTTTCTTTCTCTCCCTCTCTCTCTCTTTATATATATATATATATATATATATATATATATATATATATATATAATCCGATATTTCTTTTCTGTTAATACATAAAAATAATTGCTGAATACTGAGAATATAGTTTTCTTGAAGAAACTACATAAAATTTTTTTATGTAAGCCATTTACGTTTATTTAAAGTTACATAACTTTATTTCAATATGTATACATTTTAAACATAAAGATAATTTCAAGAGTATATTTTTTTATGTAATAAAAAATAAACAAGAAAAATTTAAAAATAAATGAAACAGATAATTTTATTGTATTATTTGACTAATTAGGAGTTACGGAAAAAAGAAAAGAAGAATGGTGTTCAAAAAAACAATAGCGACCACCATGACATCTCGCAGAATTGCAAATGATTAATATCGTTATATGCTTACGTTTTACAAAAGATTACAATTTTACATGAAATATAAGATCAACAGAAAATTATTTTGTTAATGCCAAATGTATATTTCTACTAACAGTTTATATAATAAACTTATCATTAAATGTAATTGTCTGGAACATTTTTTGGCACGTAGTCATATTGAAAATTGTTATCTGGATGGCGATTAATCCTTTTTGTAAAAACTCTGTAAAACAAATTATAATAATTTTGTTAAATAACAAACTTTATAAAAACTTATAATTTGAAAGTTTTATTAAGCTTTCCTTTGATAATTATTTATCATTCAAAGAGTAAAATTACATATCTAATTACAGATACTCTATTATTTCATAATATATGATCCTATGAGCATTAAATTTTATTTAGTACTTACTTTCGTGGCTACATCATGAAGATTCTCGGCCATCGCAGTACCAGTCTGCTGTACCATATTATAGAAATGTCCTTTCCGTTGTAAAAGAAGATATGGATGATCAAATTCCTAAAATCACCATTTATCGTATATATGTACGATGTGTGTATTTTATAAAATATTTTTATAGTTAAAACTCTTCCAGCGTTATCTTCAAGAAAAAATAGGCAAAAACAAAACTAAATTGTAATGCCATTCTGTTTTTCTTTTTTTTTTTTTAATTATTTAGCTGTTTGCACTTACAACGAGGTGTCCAGCATCCATCACGAATATTCTATCGCTGTCCATAATAGTGTTCAATCTGTGAGCTATAGTGAACACAGTACAGTTTATAAATTTCGTCCTAACTGTTTTTTGTATAAGGGAGTCCGTGTAAGGATCGATGTTGGCAGTTGCTTCGTCCAGTACCATGATCCGATTGTTCTTGATAATAGCTCGCGCAAGGCACAACAGTTGTTTCTGACCAACGCTAAAGTTCGATCCCTCATCGGACACCTTCGTGTTCAGTCCGGCGGCCATCTCGGAGATCGTCTCCTTTAACTCGACATCCTGAAGCGCCTGCCATAGCACAGTGTCGGAATACTGATCGAAGGGATCGAGATTACGTCGCAGACTGCCAGTGAACAAGAACGGCTCCTGAGGAATAATACTGATCTTCGAGCGAAAGTCGCGCAGAGCGATCGCACCGGTGGATACGCCGTCTATAAGGATCTCACCCTCAACGCAAGCCAGGCGAAAGAGAGCGTTGATCAAAGACGACTTTCCCGCGCCGGTTCTGCCGACGATACCGATCTTTTCTTCTGGCAAAACGGTGAAGCTGACGTTCTTGAGGATGTAGGCTCCTCGACGATTGTACTTTAAGCTTACGTTTTTAAATTCTACTAGACCTTTCGTCGGCCAATCGTCCGGCGGTTTGGTCTCCGGCTTGCTGTCGATCATCGGCTCCTCCTCCAAACAGCTGTACTCTTGTATCCTCTCTATAGAGGTTAATTGGCTCTCAAGCTCAGCCGTTTGTCTGATTCCCCACTGCAGCATGTTCGTCAACGCCATGATTTGCGTGATCACCAATCCAATGTTACCAACGACAGCCAGATCATCGAGGAGCGTGAAAGCTATGATTATCGTCCCGATGTAAAGCTGGCAAACAATATCGATGTAAAAGCCGAAGGCTCGAGAAGTAGACAAGAAGAGAAAGCAGGCGGACGAATGGACATCTTGATGACTGCACAGATCTGCCATTAATATATCCTCGGCATTGAAAGCCCTAATTGTCGTCAGACCTTGCAGAGACGCTCCAAGAAGGTCGAAGATCGGCGAACGTGCTGAGCAAATTCAATTATTTTTTGTTAATGCATTATTTATTTCTAAATTGCCTAATTTAGAAATAAAATCAAATTTACAGAAAGCAAGATGTAAAAAAATTTACGTAGAAATAAACGTAAAAATAATATAGTTTGATATCTTTTTCAGTAAATATCTATAATTTGTTTTGTACTTAAATGAATTTGAGGATGAATATTAAAGATGAAAAATAATCTGTCTCAGTTATAAATATCGTCTTTCGTAGATTACTTACTTGTCCCTTCGAGGCGCTTGATGCTGCGAGCGGTAGAGATGTATATCACGCGGAAATAGGTGAAAATGCAAGCGCAAAGCACAGTGGGTACTGCTAGCCATGGAGTAACCGCTATGGTCATAATTGCTACCGTCAACGAGATGAGTCCGATTACAATAATGTCGAATACACACATCGACAACATTAAGTCGACAATATTGATATCTCTTGCAAATCTGATGATTAAGATAAGATTATTTTTAAATAAATTATACAGTTTACTACAAACTACTAAAAACTTTTCATTTACAATGAAAAGAGCGTAAAAAACTAATCAAAAACTTAAAATCAAATAGCAGAATTTAATGAGAAAAATTGCAAATTCCTTGCATCACAAATGATCTCATATTCAGCTAAATCTTGTGCATTTACCTGTTTAATATACGACCAGCTGGATTAGTACTGTAGAAGTACATGGTTGCGCGCAGTATGCTGCGAAACATAGCGGAATGGAGATTCACTGAGGACCACATGCACACCGTGAAGTACACGATCGTTTGGGATTGAAACAACAGTATGATGGCCAATATCGTAGCACTGTAAATATAGATCATGGAATCGCGGGATAGTGGACCTTCCCACTGAAAGACTTGGGTGGAGTTGCCCATATCGTGCCACGAACTCGTTTCGACGTTTACCCAAAATGCGACAAAGTAATCGCTACCACCGGATATCGCCTGGGTAGCTATGAAGATCAACATCATCAGTGCGATCAAGACAGGTTTCTTACTCGCCTTAAAGTAAGCAACGATCAGCCCGAGAGATATGCGACCCTTCGCCATTATTTCCTGCATATCAGCGAGCGACATGTCCTCGTCACTTTTCATCCCAATTGACTCAGCCCTCATCGAAATTTTACGCTGAATGATAGACTGTCTGCTCTCAGCCTCTTTGCTTTCCGCGTCTATCGCCTTCACCAACTTCATAAAATCGTGGCCCAACGCTTGCAGTTGATCGAATGTACCCTTTTGCTCCATAGTACCGTTGTTCATCACAATAATCTGGTCGGCGAGCTGAAGATACTGCAGTTGATGCGTCACCAGAATCCTCGTTTTTCCCTGATCGGCAATATTATTGAATGAAATAATTATAATTCGAAATCAAGAAGCTACCCGTATCATCTTACATTTTAAGTATTTTCAAATATTACATTTACATTTGATGTACGAAATATGGACAATTTGTAAACTTTTTACTGAAATTGCATGTTCAAAATATAAGGATTATGTGGCATCTTGGATCTCTTACTTTTAGATAGCCGCAGATGCATTGGTCCACTAGACGTTTGCTGACGTGCGAGTCCACGGCAGATAGGGGATCGTCCAGCAAGTAAATATCAGCATCTTTGTAGATTGCTCGAGCCAGATTGATCCTGGCACGTTGACCTCCGCTCAGATTCATTCCCCTCTCGCCCACGATAGTGCGGTCGCCATGGGGAAACGAATCTATGTCCGATTCCATCTGGCAGACTCTGATCACTTCGTCGTAACGCGACTTGTCCATCGGCTGTCCGAACAGAACGTTCTGCTTCACGGAAGAAGCGAAGATCCATGGCTGCTGGCTGACGTAATTTATTCTGCCACGGCTCTCGATGCTTCCACTCGTCAATGGTAATTCCTGGAGTATCGCTTGCAAGAGGCTGCTCTTGCTCGAACCCACCTGACCGACAATGGCGACGAAGCTTCCAGGTGGCACGGTCAAGCTTATGTTACGCAACGTGTCGTCCTTACCGTCACCGTGCCATTTGGCACTTACATTAGTTATACGAAGTGCAAATGCATCAGGAACTGTCTGGGAACATGGACTCTGTTTCGTTTTAATAATCTCATCGTGCAACATGAATTTTCGCAATCGACGAATAGAAACCAATCCTTGCACCAGTTGATGGAGGCCTACGAATAAAATTTATGAAATATATTTTTCCATGCCAATTTTTTTAAATTTTAATCTTACCGAACGTAAATCCAAAAATCATCGAGTTACGTAAAACGTTATAATACGCTGTTATTAAGTACACTTTTTCGGCATTGATATAATTTCCGAATAGGACGTATGCCAATATCGCGACGAAGATACTAAGTCTCGGTATATAGCAGTCGAAAGTAAGAGCTAATTGCTTCAAAATGGAATATTTCTTCATTACCTTCATCTCACGCCTGGAAATAATTGAATTTTAATAACCATTTTTTTTTTAGCAGAATGCCTAGACTTTGGCAAATCTAATTTAGAAGAGAAACAATGATGTAAAGAAATTTTTTGATTTACTGAAAGTTTCTAATTTCTTCAAATTCTTTAATTTAGGAGAGAGACAATGTGCAAATATTAATTATAGTAGCTTATGAAATAATGTGAAAGAGAAAATAGCAGGTTTAGTTCAAACAAAATTAAACTGGACGGACTTACTTCCTGGCCATTTCCACGAGACTGTAAAAAGGAATCTCCCAAACATACATTTTAATTACTTGCAATCCTGTGATTACTTGATTCATCAGTCTGAGTCTATCGTCTGTTTTTTGTGCTAATTTAAGTGTTAAAGGTGCGGTTATCTTCGCCAACAATGCTGAAATAGTAATTTCGATGTAACGACATCTCTTCAAATATGAAATGTTACTACAAAGACATCAATTGCATGATTTTTATAATTATTTATTAACAGAAATGCAACAATACCTTGAACAGGAACAAATAGCAAAAATACCGATATTCCTATCAGCGCTGCCCATCCAATTTCGTAAAATGTAACGTACGTTATCCATATGATTTGAAGTGGAGCGATCCAAATGTAGTGAAGATCTACTAAGGAGGCTTCCAACCTGGTTATATCACTACTCAGAAAATTTACCATCTGAAAGTGCGTAAAGTATAAACTTGAACACAAATTGGTGCTTTTATTAAACACTCTTTATTTGTATTTTCTTTTTTATTAAATAACTGTTATGTGACTTTAGATATAATTCGTTACCTTCATATAATAATCATCTAAACTTAGTAGTACACGGTATAAATGTTATTAGTACATAGTATCGCTTCCAAAAATTATTTTGGTACAATATCTTTCTACATTCCTAAATATTCCTATTCTTCACCCATTCCTGTATTCTTTGCCTTGTGATGCTTCCTCTACTCCACTTCATTTGCCACGTAATCAAACATGCATACCCTGAAGAAGTAAATACTTGGCTATTGTATCTGGCTCACCTGTCCAGCAGACGTCTCACTGTCCAGTACAGAGTTGGAGAGCTTCAATATTTTTTTGTAAATCAGTGCAGTGCAAGCGATCTTAATTTTCAATCCTAAGTGAAATGAGCAATGTACGCAATAGTGTGTTATAAAAGCGTCCATGATAGTCAGCAGAATTATACCGCCAGCGCTGTAGTACACCTCATCGCTCCATTTTTTGTCGCCCGCGAAATAACGCAATAAAGTAGCAAGTAGTAATGGCTGATACATTCTGTAATATAATTAAACATTACTGAAAGCAACGTAAAAATTTCCTCATGGAAGTGTTAATAATTAATTTGAAACTGATTAGTTTCTCTTAAATTTACGTTAAATTGTTTAAAAAATTTAAATTTATTTTTACTCATAATTAATTATATTAATTTTTAAAATATAGAAAAAATTTTATTTTTTATTTATTTCAGTGTAACACTATTCTAATTAGCAGACAATGTCTTTTAAATGTTTTTATATATTTATTCTTCATTATAATAACATTTTCTAAATATTTAAAAACATTTTACAAAAACATTTTCTGCCGATTGAAATGTTGAATTCAAAGCTTGACTTTGAATAATTTGTATTAATATACAATTAGTTTATCATTATTTGCTTAAGATACCTAGAAAATAGTTCCATAACTGCTTCGGCAACTCCAATTAGTAGAAGCGGTTTTGCAAAAATGCGTAACAGCACCCTGAGTAACTGCGGTTTGCTGCCATTTTTCTTCATATCGCACGATTCTACTTCTCTTTCCCATTCTTTGCTTATAATTTCGCCTAACTCGCTGGTTCTGTCTTGCGTTAGCGTAGCGTAAAGATCGGTCTCCTCCAAATCTTTTTTGTAGCCAATCCGAAAAAGTTTTTGAGTCCACCTGTATATATTAATTGTTAGATTCTTCAAATCTACAGAACGACGATATATATATATATATATATATATATATATATATATACATTATTTTTTGTCTAAATAACATTACAAAATATTATTTGTAACACTTACCAAAAGGTGAGAAGAGAAATTACGTTCGCATTTTGCCGAGGATTTTTCGGATATTTTTTTTGACCGCTGCTTATCATTGTGACGTATGGAACTTTTCTTCATTTTCAAATATATTTCATTTAAAATACAACACGGGCTACCTATATTTTTTGTTAAACATTAGAATAGACAACAAAATATAATTTTTATGAAAAATATAAAAAATGCTAGATTAAATGCATCTTAATTGAAATTTTTTGACAAATTAATATAAAGATTTTTGATGTAAAAATGCTTATCGCAAATGTACAATTTTTAACATTATGTGTCTCTTAATCATAAAGTCTCTTGATTAAAATTTTATTAAAATTTTAAAAATATAATTTAATTAGTTATTGTGTTAAAATAAAATTTAATGGACAAAAAATTTAATTAAAATTAAATTTACGAAGTACATGACATTTTTATTTAAATTATTATCAAATTTAATAGTTTAAAAAATTTTAAATAATTGCGTATTCCACTCACCAAATTGCCTGTGTTAAGGACCATTTCGAAGTTCTTATCGACCATCTGGAAACAACACGGTTGAGTCTGTCAATGACACTTTATCATACCTGTGCACCGTATCATATTTCCTTACACATTCTTATCGTGAGTGAAATTAAACAGTACACACAGTGCAATCAAATCTCCGAGAAAGAAGAAGAAATTTAAAAGATATAATTAATGATCTCATCAAGCAAGGGATACGACGTCATATTCGCGAGATTGCTATACTGCTATCTACTTGGCGCAAGTCGCTACTGTGTCTAATGAGACTCGTTATCCCGATGCTTAGACGGTTGTAAATTTGCTGATAGCACATACTTATTTTTGTCACTGTTTTTAAGCACATGTTTACATTTTTATTTACACTTTTTAATTTATTCGCTTATTTGTTTATGCATCTCGCATCATCTTCTGCTATTATTCATCAGGAACATTTATTATGAATAATTAATAATTTACACAATCTTTACGTATATTTGTTATTTATTCAATATATAAATAAGTATATATATTACCAAGTAAAATATAATTTGAAATAAATTTTCAGCTCACACACACACACACACACACACACACACATACACGAATTTTCCAATTATTCCATTCAGTATTATCTAGTACACTTTGTGCAACAAACACCGTATTTTCTCTCCAAGCATTTAGATACAGCACAATTCTCGGAATACGAATGAGAACTATACGAGCAAGCAAACGAGAACGATACTTGCTACATCTTTTTCTTTTATGCCCAGAAAGTAACATCTGGCGAATAGCAGCGGTGAAAGGGAACGATATATATTATTATACATGTCGCGAAACGGGCAAACGACTACCGTAACATGGGAAATAAGAGAACGTTCCGAGGAGAGCTATAATTATGGCGTTATCGGCGATATTTTTGGCGAAATTCTTATACGATTCCGCTTTCGGTGCCGCACACAAGGAGGCAGAGGAAAAAATATATACCCGACTGGCTTATTAATCTTGCAAAACAATTGATGTTATTTATTCATTTTGCATGACCGCCACCGACATTCTTATATGCATTTTCGAAAAATGCTCGGCTGCCTCATCAATCTTGCAAGTAAATTGATGCTACCCATTCATTTGGCACGATCGCATTTCTCTGCATTTCCCAGCCCACAACTGGAAAAGTTTACTTCGAACCTGGAACGATACATTTATTGTCAGTCTGCTGTACACCTTCGACTCGCATCGAAGTTCAGGAAGTCATGCAGGTATGAGAGCAACGATAGTGTCGAATTCGCGAACGATGATATCTGTTTTCGTTTTTCAGTCGGCGGACCTCGCCCGAGCATCGAATATAGTAATTTGGAACAAATGGTTCCTGACTTGTCTGGGCTTATGGCCGGAAAGGGTGAATCAGCCTGTGTTCATACTCTTCTCCATATACATGGTAATTTATTGCACCATGGGAATGAACCATCTGATCAGGAACTTCGACCGTCCGGAGCTCGTCGCGGCAAATTTCACGGATAACGTTTTGCTTACGATGATACTGGGGAAGATGATCATATGCAGACGGAGCAGCAAAATAATGGCCACGTTTCTGAAAAGCATCGAGGCTGATTTCACGACGGCGATGTATGACAACGTCCGTGAAAAAATGGCGTACCTGTATTATAACAATATCGCGCTGATATTCATAAGGATTTCGATGTTCATGACGGGAATTTCGGGTGGGTCGTATTTCTTCAGGAAATTTATCGAAAATTGGAACGAATGTAAGTACAGTCATGCATATTTACGCGTAAGATTCATAGCTATATTTCATGATAATGGTTTAAGAAGCATTATCTATCGTTCATTATCTATGATATGGTGAAATCGTTATTTGCTCTTTCAAAGCGAAAAATGTACCGGATAGATGCACTATCTGCTTCAACTTAATATTTTTAGGTACCGAAATAAAATCTTAATTTTGAGATTATATCTAAAATTCGCGATGCTAATTTATTTATAAATTATTTAAATTATTATATTAATTTTATTTCTTTAGCAAAAATATTTAGTGAAATGATTGGGTAGCATAGCGCTACCCAATCATTTCACTAAATATTTTTGCTAAAGAAATAAAATTAATATAATAATTTAAATAATTTATAAATAAATTAGCATCGCGAATTTTAGATATAATCTCAAAATTAAGATTTTATTTCGGTACCTAAATTAAATGACAACATTTAATTTAAAACCATGTATTCTCTTAAAAGAAAAATTGATGTAGTGTTTTAATAAACTGATTATTACATCAGTAACTGTTGAAACATCATCAGTTACTGATATAACAATAAGTTTATTGAAACACTTATCAGTCTTTTTTTTCAAAGATTATGATATTACAACTTTTGTTTAAAATATTAGAAATATTTTGATTTCATTTATACGCTATACGTTACAAGCCAACACAAATATATAAAAGAAAAAGATAGAGTTACATGCATTGGTTCTTTTTGGGATCAGTCTAATGCGATTGATGACTATGTTCCAAGTAGACTACAGTTGGATAAATGTAATAAGAGCAACGGAAAATTAAATGTAACCTGATGTACATATAGTGATATCTGGTAATTTTTCGTATGAATTACCATATCCGGTTCATCCCTTCTTTGAGATCAAAGACATGACTACGTACGTATGGGTCTGCCTCTACCTGTTCATAATGGTATTTATGATATTTTGCGGTTACGGTGGACCGGATTCTTTCGTGCTCAGCATGGTTTTTCATGTTTGCGGCCAATTTGCCGCTTTATCATGCAAAATCGACAATTTGCTAAGAGATCATGAGAATTACCATCGTCATATCAGTAGCATCGTATCAAGACATCAAGATCTGATAAGGTAAAATTCTCATTTAATTTATCGTTATCCATATACGCATAGACACGTAACTTTCTAATTACTTTAAATGCGTTTGTATTGCATGTTACTCATTATAGATTATCACAAACTATTTAGAAATTACCTTAACGATCAGAAACAATGTGATCATATGTTTTAATTATGCACCGCGATTACAGATTAGCAGAAATTTTAGAGAACAATTTTAACATGATATGCCTACAGCAAACTCTGGGCACTGTATTCTTGCTCTGTTTAACACTGTATCATATGATTGCGGTGAGTTTTATAATTTGAAGATTGGAAAATTATATTCGTTTCACTTACAATCTGTATATGTAAAGAAAATAGTGAAACTAAATAAAATCATCGTTGTTGTATTTTTTAATTAGAGAGAAGCAAACACGTAGGATCACACTTTTGAGAAATTTAAAACTTTTTTTTTTTCAAATTTGTTATCGTTTATCAAATTTCAAACTTTGATATTTTAGCAGTATACATGTACATTTTTTTTTTCATTAGTTATTTAATATCTGTAAATATTCCACTAATGAGGGATGAAATTATATTTCAGAAATCGGATTTTGGCGAAAATACTAGTGTTGTACTTTTCGCGATGTATACAAGCTGCGTAATTAGTACAATTCTCGTCTATTGCTATGCAGGCGAATGCCTCATTACTGAGGTAATTATAAAAGATGAAATATTTCATCTTGGCATTTAAGATATGTAATTAATTTATGATATCTATCTTATATAAGTATAATTATACACTTGTTTAAAAAAAGCTTAAATGTATTAAACACGAGTTATGGGTCTTCACGTAAATAAGACAATTGTAATACAATATTAACGTCACTTACTCTTTTTAGAGCGCCAAATTACGCGAGACATTTTATAATACTAATTGGTACAATAATTCACCGTCGCAAACAAAGTTAATCGGCCTTTGTATGGTACGATCGGAGAAACCATTGATATTGACTGCCGGAAAATTCCTTGTATTATCACTAAACACATTCACGGGTGTAAGTCAACAAATTATATGTATATATTGTACATTTTTTTATTTTATTAGTTTCTTAAAGCACATATTTTGTTTTCAGATTGTAAAAACATCAATGGCGTACCTGTCCATGTTACGCAATTTTTTGTAAAAAAATTTTGTTTTGAAGTATTTTGCTAAAATTTATCTACGGAATTGTGTACATAAATATTAGACATTTATAATTTATAATAATTAAAATAAAATTAGTAGTATAATACTTATTATAATTTACAATCTTACCAATGTCAGATGTACATGTATGTTTCTATGATAATATGTATAACGAACGAATATATTATTCGTAAAATGCCATAATGAATTAATTTATATTGTATTATACAAAGTTATATAATGTTTATTATTTTGCGATGATAATAATACTTGCAATTTGGGAGATTTTAAGAGATCTATCAAGTATAAAAGAATTTTTGTTAGATAAGTTATTAACGTTGTGTTTATTAATGTGTAACCAATTAATGTTTATTTCAAAATGCACATGGATATGATTAATAGATCTCGTTAATTAACGAGATCTATTAATCATATCCATGTGCGTGATATTAAATAAGTTTTTTTTTGCTTTCTTGCACATACAATCTACGAAAGATTTCAGAAGAATGATGAGAACTGTCTAAGAAAACATTATAAAATTATACCGAATAATAGTTTTCTCTTGTTTAAATACGTACTCCTTTTGCAATATATTGCTAAGACACCAGATGATAATGCTAAATTTTTCTCAATAAAATTGTAGATTGTATTCTAAAATTTTTTTTCTTCTTAGAATTGAGGAGATTTGGAACTCACAATTTTTTCATAGAAACTGATTTGCTACGCCGTTAGCATTAGAATGTCGATAAAATATTAAAGATATAATCTAAAATGCACAGATTCTTTTCACTACGATAGAAAAATTATTGTATTACCGAGGCTGCGATCAGAATTACACTGTACGATATTTGTGCCTTG
This sequence comes from Solenopsis invicta, assembly GCF_016802725.1. Classification (NCBI taxonomy): domain Eukaryota; kingdom Metazoa; phylum Arthropoda; class Insecta; order Hymenoptera; family Formicidae; genus Solenopsis; species Solenopsis invicta. The sequence continues at coordinate 5,214,163 of NC_052665.1, forward strand.
GAAATTCGTGGACCTGGATTTTTTGCATACACAGTCCAGAACAAATTGACAGCAATTTGCATCTTTTATCGTACAAATCTGCGCCGATGTTGAAGAACCAATCATAGAGGATATAGTTCAATTTTACTTTGCACTAAAAGCACAGGTGGCTGCAGTAACACGTTTATGTGCAATTTAGCTATTTAATTTTGGACGCAGCTATTACGTACCTATAATCGTCTATTCCCAGATTCTATAGACAACTCACGAGAACAGAGATTACTTGGGCCCTTGCATTCGCATATTCGGTGCAGTTTCATGCGAGCTCCCGAGGAAAGAACAATATAAAGCGCGATGGAGGTGAGATGCAGATTCTCATTAACGTTACGTTATATACATAAAAAATCACAAAATACTATTTAAATCTCGTAGAGTGAGACGTCGCTCTGAAAGAATAAAAACTGAGCCTGTGCAATTATTCGAGTAACTTGTCACTTAATTGTATTAAATCAAATATCACTTCTATAGGAGTCGCATTCAGTCTTATATCAGTGAATTTTGTAATGATAAATTACTCGAATAATTGCACAAGCTCAATTTTACTCTACGAGATTTGGAGAGTGGCATGATATTAAATAACCTTACTTGATGATTGCTTATAGAAATTGTTTTTTTATGGTTATCTCAGAATCAAAAAGAATTGGATCGTGCGGCCGAGGTGTTGTCTTGGAACAACCGGCTAATGTCGTTGCTGGGTGTTTGGCCTTCTCATCCTAACGACCTTATCTTCTCGATTAATTTCAGCTACTTCGGTTTTCTCATGATTCTAGAGTATTTGGATCTCTTTCTTTACATCGACGATCTCGAACAAGTGGTCATGAATTTGACAGAGAACATGGCGTTCTCGCAGATATTTGTGCGAATCTTTATAATGCGGTTGTACAACGATCAAATTGGTGAGATCTTAACGGAGGTCGAGAAGGACTTTGACAAAACGAATTACAAAACCGCCGAGGAGATAAAGTCGTTCATCACCTACAACGCTAGGTCGAAGATGTTCATGAAGCTGCTGATGGTGTTTGTCGCGCTAACTGCTTCGTCGTATTATTTAACTCCGATTATTATTATCCTCGGAAGTGGTGAGTTACTCTTTTACATAACTTGCTCCCAGCATATAAGAGTTTTGCGTGAAATATGTGAAACATTTGAAGCCACGTATCAATGTTATAATATACATAAGTTGTCCAACATTTTTATTACTTGATTTCACAAACTGTTTTTTTTTCTTTTTTTTTAATACTAACGTTAATGTCATATTATAGTTGAATATTTTCTCAGGTTCACTACCCAAAATAGTGATCAGCGAAAACGTAACTCAAATAATTTATCTGTTGCCTTATCGCTTTTACACGTTCTACGCGGTCGAGAACATGCGTACGTACGTGATTACGTACGCCTTGGAAATGCCATTCGTCTTCGTCAGTGGTGTTGGACAAGCCGCCTCTGACTGCGTTATGGTCACTCTTGTCTTTCACATTTGCGGTCAGATGTCGGTTCTCGCTTTGCGCATTAACAGCGTAGACGCTGACAATGAGCTTTACGACTGCAGGCGCGAGGTGCGACATGTGGTGCTCATGCACATACGATTGTTGCGGTGAGCTCGTGCACACGCATTTGGCGGTTAGCAGTGAAGAACTGTTTGTATTTGTTAAAAGTATCCCTTTTACTTTCGTATTAGAATTAAAACCAAAAGTCTTCAAGTTCTTTTTCACCTTTGTTGAATGAATCCTTCACTTTCCATCTCTTCACTCACAACTGTTTGCTCTTTGACAATTGAAATTTAGAGTAAACGCCTGTCATTAGCAGCTTCCACTTAAATAATTCGCATTTGATATGATTTAAACTTTTTCAGAATGGGAAAGAGAGTAGAACAAATATTCAGTACAACGTTGTTGGTTCATCTTATAGGAGCCACTTCTCTCCTATGCGTCCTCGGCTATCAAATTTTAACGGTGAGTCAATATTGTAACAATAATTATATGAAGATAACATTTAAAATGTATTTACTTATTTAAAAAAAGGCTTAAATATGCAATTTTAATTTTGATGACAGATTCCTTGATTATTTAGTAATCATTTTGTTCATAAGATTCCTAGTTCTTCAGCCATTTTAAATTATAATATAAAAGAATTGTATAAATGTCGATTAAAGTTTATATAGTTTTATTAATGTAAACTGAGATCTACTTTGATCTCAGTTTAATTTACTCTTCATCTTTTTTAAATTCTTAAAGCTAAAAAAAATATAACGAGTATAAGTTAAATAGAAATTAACATAACTGTTAATTTCTATTTAACTTATACTCTTTACCTTTTTATCTAACTATTCTTCATTTGTGGAAATGGATATATAAGCGTTTCCATTACTTTATGATTTGATTATTTTAATTTTCAATTTTGTGTGCGCAGAATTTCGCTAAAGGTGAGAAAGGAGTACTCGTGACATTTTTGATATTTCAATTCTTAGTTCTGCTTATACTTTACGTTCTCTGCACTGTCGGTGAAAGCCTTCTGACAGAGGTAACGTTTGAAAAAGGGTAAAAAATTTAAAAAAAAAATATAGCTTCATTTACAATTTGTCTGTGTATATAATCAAATTTTGTGCTGGTATACCTACGCACTCTGCAACCATTTCTCTCCATAGTGCGTGCAAATATCTGTTTTGCAGAGTACCAAAGTGTGTGAAGCGTTTTACGATTGCCATTGGTACAGTATGTCGAAGAATAATGCGCAAATGATAATACTATGCATGGCAAGATCGCAAAAGCCGCTCTGCCTGACGGCCGGCAAATTTACCACCATTTGCCTCAGCACTTTAACTGACGTAAGCTAATGTTTTACGCGCGCATTTGCGAAATTTTTTAAGTACAAAGTGCTTTGCCTCTATCTGAAATATCGTCGGTATAATTGGAATGCGAAAGCATGGTTCAGTGACAAATTGTTTTAACAGGTTTTGAAGACATCCATGGGATATTTATCGGTATTACGCTCTTTTTTGTAACGTTTATTGCAGAGCAATAATTTTCAGAGACGCATGCAAGGATAATTTATAAATTGATCATGCTCAAGTAGAAATAAATGTGGGTACAATTTATAATAAAGAGCGGGAGGAGCATTGTTATTATTCGAAAATTATAAATTGAAAACTATGAATCTTTATATAATATGTTATGTAAAAGACATAATTATTTTAAAACAATTTCACAAACATAAAAATTAATTTTGTATTCAAAACCGCTTGCGTGTCGTACACGAAAAAAGAATTGCATATAGTTTGCACAATTAATATATTGCCCAATTAATATGCTTCATTAGATTTGCATTCAACTTTCAAAGAGGTTGTGCACGATTTAATATTAATCTTATATAATCCCAATTTATTTTTGACATATCTTTGCTATTATTATTACTATTACTATGTATCTCAGCTAAACGCGTCCAAAGGTTATCGCCTCGGTGATTTTAAATCAATAAACTAGATTAACCAATCGATCAACCGTCATCAAGTGAAAAATAAACAAAAAATCGATAATTTGTTTACGTGAAACTCGATAAACGGTCATGGAAAAATTGTGACAAAAATTTTACTTCGTTCACCGCAATGTGAATATTTCGCTGCGCCGTGCGGCTCTTACCTTTAGATAGCTGCGGATGCACTTGTCGGCGAGATGTCTACTGACGCGCGAGTTCACGGCGGAGAGGGGCAGATAAATATCGGTATCTCGTTGATCGCTCGCGCCAGGTTGATTCTGGCACGCTGGCCATCGCTCAAATCCCCATCTCGTCCACGGTCGCAATGAAGAAACGAATCTATGTCCGATTTTATCTGGCGGACTCTGATCACTTCGTCGTGACGCGACCCGTTCATCGCTTGTTCCGCTTCACGGAAGATACACAAAACGTCGTCCATGGCTGTCGTAATTAATTCTACCGCAAATTCTAACACAACTTCAATATATCCAGTCATCAAGGTTGGCTTCGCAACAGACTACTCTTATCCGAACTCATTTGATGACCACGAAGCTTCCGGAAGAAGAACTACTAGTAGTATACTCACGTGCTGAAGAGGTATCTTGCAAGCATCGGTGACTAGTATAACAAATTTGACAATACTTTTACAACCGTATTTATATACCTGAGCCTATTAATTTTTTTAATTGACTCAGGTATATTTACAACAAATAAATTTTAGTCTGTCGTATTTATATGTGATATAAAAAAATATATGTACACGTTGTAATTCGATACAGCGCGCCTGTTTTTGTAAATCTTTTAATTTCTTATTTTTTAGAGAAAGACTCCATGGCCACGTACGTTCCTTTGGCAGGTAGGTTTTACCACGTAGCATTGCGCTTATAGTGCTGTATATGGTTGCTGCTCCGTCGCAGATCAGTTTGGTACGACAGATACATTTAATTAGGCGCAGCACGCAAACTCGATTATATCACTAAGTATTTATAGGGACATTAAGAAGTTTAATGACTCTCTCCGCATCGTATTTAATGCAACGGCCGTAATTTTTCTACGCTGTACCAAATATAAAGAAATCGAAGAAGTGCGCAGACATGAAGAAGAACCCAAGGAGCTGCTCTTCACGTGAGACGGTAAGATAATTAGTGCGCCGGGAGAAATAGTCGCGAGTAACAACTTAATAGCAGATCTATTAAGCTGTTATGTTACATATCAAGTGTATAGAATCCGAAATAGCGAAATTACGAGATAAACGCTAGACAAACACGAGTCTAATCCAGATGATACGAGCGCCGCCTTGCATGTCTGATTCGCAACGAAACGAATCACAAGACATTGCGGACAATCGGTTGATGAAAAATTACAACTCGATTTGCTATGAAAGTAAGAAGTTAATGCTCTGTCGCGAGGGATACCCGTAATATTTTGCCAGAGAGAAGACGGCTTCTCTAATACGTTTTGTATAACGATTGTAACCGATTGTATATCGTAATTTATTTAATTGTCTTGTAACTAATATCGTATCATCTTCAACGACTTCCGTTCAAAATTGCAGAACAAAGGCGACCACATTGAAGATTTGTTTGTTCATTTAGAACGGATCTTTTCCATCGGAGGGATATGGCCGTCCAAGCGGACGTACGTCCGCTTTGCGATTTACATATCACATTATGCTCTTTATCTCGTCATGGCGTGGATTAATCTTTACGACGTTTTCGGTAATTTGGAGCTGATGGTGATGAATATCGTGGAAACGGTGGCTTACTCCATAACGTTCCCCCTAATGTGTCTGATAAGATGCAGCAATTTGTTGAAGCTCGTAATTAACGTAATAAGGAAGGACATGGTGCGGAAATTTGAGAATTCCGAGGAAGAAAGGATTTACTACAATTACAATTATATATCCAAGGTATTTACATACGGCTCGGTCGTCGGCATGTTCATCACAGTCGTGTCGTTGTACTTTAGACCGCTTGTGTATCTCTTGACAACTAATCAAGGTATGCAAAAAAATTTATTAAACTCTTTTTTATAACTGTTATAAGTGTATTATTATAAATTGTCGTGTGTTGCATCTATAAGGCTCGGTTTTTCATTATCTGATAAACTGATGATTAAATTTTACCTAATGTTTTACCTAATGGGCTTCATCCATGCCATAGGTGAAGCTCATTGGCTAGTTAACACTTCAAGTTAAGTTTAACAAGATAATGAAAAACTGGGCCTAAGAGATATTCCAATCACTTCACTTACTTTAATTGCAATTTGCTCAAAATTACACAAGATTGCTTTGTATTTTTCCAACTTTACTTTTGTTGCCAATATATTTTGTTCGAAATAAAATTTCTTCTTTGTTACTAATTGTTTCTTCGTTCTCTCATTTTTCTTCCAGCGTTACGCCATAACGATACGGAGCCGCTTGTATTACCCTACAGAGTCCATCCGTTTCTCGATACCAGCAATACCCATGCATACATATTGATGTATCTGTATTTATTTCCGCTGATTTACATCTCTGTTTGTCACATGGCAGCGATTTGCCTGATGGTCATCTTGGTATTTCACATTTGTGGCGAACTGTCTATCTTGTCGTATCGTATCAAACACGTGGGTGAATATTCGGAGGACTTGATAGTGGGTAGAATTGGAAGCTTCGTTCGAATGCATCTCAAGATAATATGGTAAGAATATATTGCAATCGTATGCAGTGCAAGAACGCAGGTATCTCTCCTTAATTTACTTCTCTCCTCTTTCGGTGCAATATTGCACAGAAAAGAAATTAATATTAAATCAACAAGTCATTGTTTCATGTATAAGCAAGAATATAAAATCTTCTTGAAAGAATTTACTCTCTTAAAAAAACACAATTTATTTACATGAAGAAAATTTTTCTCTTTATGTAGGCAAATTATGTCTGTTTAAGTTATAAATTCTTCCAAGACGATTTTATATTCTTACTTATGTATGAAACAATGAATTGTTGATTTAATACTAAATTTTTTTTGGTGTGTTGGAACATAATGGCTAAAGGCTGATGAAATCCATAGACAACACTTTCCATTTGATTCTTTTGGATGAACTCCTCGGCAACAGTATTGTACTGGCTATCTCGTTGTACTACATCATAATGGTATGTCACGCTATTAGAGATCGTATTTAAAATTAAAATCAATTTCAAATTGTTCAGGTAACGTCATCAAAATTATTCTTATAGTAATAATTTTATAGAATAATTATTATTATTCTTACAAGGCATTTTATATTTTCTAGAACTTGGACGTGACAAATATGGCGACCTGCTTCACTTTTACTTTTTTCGCCATTATCGCGCTTGTCATGCTCTTCGGATATTGTTTGATGGGTGATCAATTAACTCAACAGGTACGTAAAAAAGGAACGATGATGTCAGACTCTCATCAGCAAACAATGTTTTTTAAATGTTTTTTAAATATTTATTCTTCATTATAACATTTTTTAAATATTTAAAAAATATTTAAAAGATATTATTTCTTGATAGGGACAGAGAAAGAAACCTATTTTTTACGTTCACCTTTGACATCATTACAAATAACAAAAACTCTTATCGCAATTTTTATATGGAATATTTACTATTCGATCGTTTTGTATTTAGTGTGTAAACGTGCAAGATGCATACTACGAATGCAACTGGTACGAAATGCCGCCCGTTTGCAAGAAGTGTCTGCTAATATGTATGATTCGGAGTCAAGTTATGCTTTACTTAACTGCCGGACGATTTTATATATTTTCCTTTACCAGTTTTACGGACGTGAGTATGTCGAAATAATACTTTTATGTTATTTAAGAATAATAAAAAAAAATTTATAATCGATATCTCATATCAATATCAAATCGATTTAAATTTGAGATCGTTGGTAATTACAATCGAAGAGCTTACATTCAAATTTTAATTCAGTTTTAATTCGTACTTCAAGGAAATAAAGGTTACAGATTTCTCTATCGTGCTGCAACATACGATTTCTACTTTTAAAATAATTTGAAAATAATCTCTTTGATTAATCTTTTCCAGAAATTTTTAATCAGTAATTTCTTAAATTAAAACACTATATAATGTTATATAAAATATATTGATGCAGATTATCAGAACTTCCTTGGCATACTTGTCGATGCTGCGTACTCTCATATGAAGAATTATGGAAAAATTTATATATGGATCACAACACTAGATACACGAATCTGTGTACTACATATGGAAAAATACACTTAGAATGTGCGCCTGCAATTGCAACGATCATCGATCATTGATCATCGATTATTGATCATCGATTATTGATAATCGATTATTGATCATCGATTATTGATAATCGATTATCCTTTTAAAATCCTCTAAAAATAGAAAACAAAATGAAATAAGACTCGTGTATCAGATAAATTTTTCGTAAAAATGCTTGAGAAGGCATATGAAAATTAGTGTGCATTTTTACGACCAGAGTTACATTGCACAATTTCTGAAAATTCATAAAACTTTATTATAGCACGCGTTCTTAGAACCAATTGTATTTGTAATTATATAGATCTACATCGATGTAGACAGTGAAAGATAACGCAATCGATATTTAGTTTGGATTAAAGCACAGGTGGCTCGAGTAACACACTTATATGCAATTCGTACGTTAATTTTTTTGCGCAATTGCCTAGCCTATTCCCAGATTCTATAGACAGATCTAAGCATTAAAACAGAGATTACATGCGCCCTCGCGCTCATAATTTCGTGTAGTTTTATGCGAGCTTTCGGGGGAGGAACAACGTACATTTAACGCGATGTACAAGCGAGTTGTAGATTCTCATGTTATGCAATACGTCATGAAGAATTACAAGATATACGTATCATTTTACAATTGATTACAGAAAGTTTTATATTTATTTTTAAGCTTGTGTGACTAAGGTGTTGTCAAACGACTAATTCGATCAAACGCTTTCATCTTCTCAATTAATTTTGGTTTACTTCTGGATCTCTTTCGTTGATGATGTTGAACACGTGATCATAACTTTGACAGAGGAACAGCATTCTCTGTGCGAGTATATTGCTTTTACATAACGGTCTCTCTCAAATTGATGAGATCATAGAACGGCGAGTTTGTTAGGGCGAATCATAAGGCCGGCGAAGAAACGAAAGCATTTTATAACGCTGACAATAAGTCAAAGATCTTCACGAAACTAATGACGACCACTGACAACTCCGATTACGATTATCCTCGGAAATGGTGAGTCATGTTCACGCTTTTATATAACTTAATACCGGCATATGTAGAAAAATTACGTAAATTTACATAAAGAAATCAAGTATTATCAATGCAGATAAACCGCACAAAGGAGAAGAACACTCTTCTTTATAAGTAACAATTTGATCTTCACGTTTTTCAATTTATAAAATTCCTCGACGTTGAAACAAAAACAAATAAATTAATTTAATCTTGTAACTATTTTTTTATTCACACACGTTAATATCACAGTTGAACAGTTTTCTCAGAGCTATCGAAAATAATAATCAGAAACGTGACTCAAGCGATTGATATTTCTTTATCACTTTCATCTAGATTACATCGAAGAATTTTACATTATGTTGCAACCATGCGCACGATTACGTCCGACTTGCGAATGCTATTCGTCTTAGTCAGTGGTTTCGGACAAAGAACCGCTGATTGTATCACGATCTTTCATATTTGCAGCCAGATGTCGGTTCCCGCTCCACACATTAATAATACATAGACATCGAACTTTGTAATTGCAAGTGTGAAATGCGACACGTGATACGCGTGCACGTACGTTCACCGTGATGATAAGCTCTCGCGTATGCACGCGAGAATAATTATTATTAAGAATTGTTCTATTGTTGAAAGTTTCCTTTTTGTTACATGCGTATGTGTCAATTAGAAGTAAAAATCTTTAAATCTTTTCCAATTTTGCTAAAAAAATTCTTTGTTTAATAAATCCTTTATTTCGTCAGCTCTCGAAGTTTATCTTATCTTGAAAATAAGAATGATAATATCTTAATTGCATGGGAAATTAATACTAAAAAACTCTAGATTTTTACTTTTAATAGATTAGGAGATATTTAATAAGAAGCGTGTTTAAGATATGTGATAAAATTATTTAAATGATATAAATTTTTTCAGGAAGAAGAAGACATTTAGTGGAACATGTTTTGCTCATCTTTAAAGAGCTTCCGTCGTGTCTATCTTTGATTAAATTTTAATAGTAAGTAAATATCGTAGACAATAATCACACGCACACATTTGCGTATTTGAAAAGTGTGTTGAATGCGCGATTTTTATTTAAGCAATACATTCCTTAATTAAAAATTTTTTTTTGTTCAACTTTTCATTCATTTTTTAATATTATTTCATGTAATACAGTGCGTCATAAGTGTGGACTTACCAAGCATATGAAATTCGTTAGCATCCAGCATTTCAAACGTTCTGAATTTCTCGAAGTAGTACCGTTTCAAAAATACGTGTAGCAAACGAATGGAATTCTAATCAAACTGCACTCGGGAATAAAATACCGTTACTTAGCGGCGTGGTAAGTTTTCTCGAAGGGAAAAGGCAGTCGACTGTCCCACGTTCCACGATAAATCGTAATTAAAGCCTCGTGAAGGTTGCGCGTACTACAGTTTAGAAACGTTTCAGTAACGTCTGGGCGAATAGCGTCTGGACATGTGATCACCACATTGCGTCACAAAGACAATCGTTTCATTGGTCATTCTCTTCGGCGATCTCTCATTTCTTCAGCAGCATTTCAATTGAAACGTGATTATAAGTTATTCCGAGAAAGTTTGATAAGATATTTTTTCGGATTACGAAAGTGATGTATAAAACTGTTTATTCAAAAAGGATAAAAAAGATGCTGGGTGTTATTTAAAAACATATTGTATTAATGTACATTTTTTTTAAAGTAAGATAAAAAATATTTTCAAATAAAAGATATTAAAGAAAATTAAAAAAATGTTAGAATAAAATTTCAAAATAGTAAAGAAAATTGAAATTGAAAAAATATTTTGCACCCAATCTTACAAAAAATTGTGCCAACTGACAATGAGAATAAAAAAATTATGCGCAAAAATTTTTCTCTCGCATATTTCAATATCCAACAAAGTAAAAAATCCAATAAGTATAAAATACAACAATTCAATTTACGCTTTATTTATATTTCCACAAAAATTGTCTTTTATTACAAAAGACATTCATTTATTTATAACTGAGATGGCGCGTGGGATACATACACACGAGATTTTCGTCTACATATAAAATCACGCAGTATTATGTTACGCAATATTATGTACAAATGCGAAATTTGTAAAATAATATTAATCTAATGACAATTAATGTAAGCTATTTTTACGACTAAATTGTTGTTCTTTTATTATAACAATTTTATTAAATCGTTGCTTTCTCTTTATTTATGATTATAGGGATATCGATCTTTTACAAGATCGAAGATAAAATTAATTTTTACGTTAAATTTATAATATTGCAATTAATGTGAGAAACGAACGAGTTCATTATTTCGAGATACTTTCGAGGTATGTCGAAATACTTTAAAGATAGATTTAAATTGTATAAACATTTAAAGTGTTTAGAAAAAAGCAAAACGTTAAAACGTTAAAATATGTTATATGTATCTTGCGCATTGCACTTAAGAACATTACATATAAATTTAACAATCAGTTTCTCCATTGCGTCAGTAAATTTGGGTGATAGCTTTATAATATTGAACTACGTCAATTACAAAAGTAGAAAAAGAATTAGCTATGCTAACAGCACTGTACGTGCATTAATTAGATGCTCTGATAATAACGGTGTGCTTTGGAATAAGCACTGGTTAAAATATTATTGAAGAATAGAGACGGAAAATTGCTCGGTAATAAATATTACTCCTGAAAATTATAGAATAGTTACTATCCTTCTAATTACAATAATCACATAAATGTTTTCATCCGAAATATATATGTATATTCTGTGATTATATTAAGGAAGTCATTTCTCTTTTTTTACGATATAAGATAAACTAGAGTAGGGTAAACTATATCATTATTGGCCACCTATGCAATATTCACTTTCATCATAGGATTCTCCATAAGTATCGTATCAAAAACAATATACATAATTGTACTCTAATGTTATTATAATTTAATTCTTATATATTCAAAATAAATAGAGAATTATCGCTTGAGTAGCTCTGTAAGTTGAATGGAACGTCAGTGATTAAAATAATTAAAATTATCTCTCAGCACGTATTAATTGCTGGTAATCTCGAGATGTACTATTTAAATTTTCTATAACATCAAACGTATCGTAATTAAACGATATTAACGCCTGAAAATATAAATTCCTAAATTGCTTCTAATAATGCAAGCAGCATACATACATAAATAAAATTATCTAATTCTCTGCAGATTATCACATTATGATTACCATGTATGCAATGGCCAATAACTCTATGATTTATCCTAACAACGAGCGGGACTAGCGCCGCCTTTATCGGGGCTTATGAATGGAATTTTCGTCGCAACATAATAATTGAGCAAGAGACAATAACGCTTTAGTGTCTAATATCAAAGTTCAAGTATCAATCTAATAATAAACAAACAATCATCTAGTTGGAGCTTCTATATATTTGTGTGATAAAAGAAGAGAAAGAAGAAAGAGCGAACAAACAAGATGGCACCCTGAATCAAAGAAGCACGGTTTGCGGGAACAATATCTAATTTGTCGTACAGTTCCTTACTACGTCGTACAAATTAAATCGACGTAACGCGCGCGATAGATGATTATGGGATTATGGAATGTACTTTCATCCTGAGCTATAAAAGTCTATGAATGAGAAGAGAGTATCTACACACAAGCGTTAGGAGTGAGATGACCTTGTATAGTCCTTTTTATTAATAGTCGAGACTCCCGCGGAGGAGGCGTTGACTTTGTAGGCATTGCTCTTCGTCTCGGAGGGATGCTTGTGAGTGCTCGTCGAAGATTTCCTAAGCGGTTTCTGAATTTGTGTCGTCGACAGTCCGCTCACCGGATACTTGTTCCTGCTGGACGTCGCGCCGTTGCTGTTCCGCGTACCGCTCTTCGTGGACGCAGTGGACGTTATCTCGCTGGGATGCTTCGGCAGAACAAAGGCCTTCGTCTGCTTCAACAGGTATTGATCGTTGCATAACGCGGAAATTAATGGTAAATCCAAATTCCGACTTTTCTCGCGAAGCGTTCGGATGTCCAACATATCATCGCCTTTTCCTTCGTTATTCTCTTCTATACCATTGCTGAGTTTTCTTAGTTTGTTCGTTGTCGCGGTGCTCGAGGAAGTTGCCGCTGAAGAAGACGATGGCAACGGTTGATTTTTTTCAAGATTCTAGAACAAATAGCATGCGTTAATATTACACATAAATTAAAATAATCCGTAATCTCCTCTTTCCAATTTTAATGAACCTTACGTATAATATATATCACATAAAAGGTTTGGCTTTTTTTTTATATTACCTGTATTTCGTAGGGCGGTGGTGGTGGCGGTGGCGGTAATCTGCGATGCTTGGACTGCGGTAGAGATTGTATCTTGCTTGTGAACAAGGTATCCAAGCACTTGAGAATGTTCTCGTCGCTCCTTGCCCGCGAGAATGCGTCCAATGTGTGAGGGTGAGTTGGCACAGGTGGCTCCCTTCTAAGACTCTGGCTGCCCGTTGAGGAACAAGTTGCACCGCTGTACAGCGAGCTAGTGCTGGCAGCGTAGTGACTGTTCAGATTGCTTTGAAGATAGTTTCCACCAGAACTGCCGGTATCACTGGAGCTTAGATTTTGGTTGGATGCGTATTTGGATTGCGAGGAAAAAGAGGAACCAGGAAGGTAAGGTGTGCTACGATACATCACCGAAGACTTGTTGAAGGATGGATACGGCGGCGGCGGATAAGCCGCCATCGCCGCCAAAAGGGAGCCTTGCTTGGCGTCGATGTACTCTTGCTTCGACACCGCAGGATCCTTGAGCGGAAACATAACATAATCGACGTCGGAACAAAGCTGTTGTTCGTACTGTTCTATTTGCGATCGAGAAACTTGACTCGTATAGACAGTCGCCAGACTTGACGCTGGTTGTTGCGTTGATGGCGGTGGCGGCGGCGGTGGCGGTTGCCGCGGATGTATTATCGGCGGTGGTGGTAGAGGAGGCGGTGGCGGTGGTGTTGTCAAATAGGGTAGAAGTACCGGACCGCCTCGGGAAGCGTGCACGTCCAGGTAATTGTTTGGGCCTACGACAAGAGCGGCGACCGGGGCATGCACGGGGGTAGGTTTCATTTTATCGCCTGGGTAAGTGGGCGGTTGGATTCTAGGCGGAGGTTTTGGTGCAATATTTCCAGCAATATCGTTACTGGTTTTTGTAACTCTGGAAACAGTGCCGATCGCTGATATATCAGGATAAGGAGGCGGGGGTGGTGGCGGTTCTCGCGGCGTTATTGCATCGTTTCGCGGTGGGGTGGGTGGTGGTATTTGAATCCTTTCTCGCGACGACGTGTAAGGAGGCGGTGGTGGCGGTGGATCGGTTCGTCTGGGCGGCAACGGGACGAAGTCACTGTAGGTCGTGTTGTACGGTGGTGGCGGAGGTGGTTGACGTTCCCGAGACAATTCTGGTATGCTAGATCTCTTCGAGACGTTAATCGTTGCGTAGTCGACGTTTTCTATCGGATACGGTGGTGGCGGTAATTGTCGATCACTGTCCGTTCTAGGTGGAGGCGGAGGGGGTGGTGGCATCGTCACGTAATCACAATCCGAGTCCATCGAATTGCTGATTGTCTTGCGCGGGGGATACCTGCCGACTATCAGGTCCGACAACTCGTCAGCCGACAACCGTGGCCTCGCGCTAGACGGATCGCTGCCGTCGCCTCGGAAGCTGCTTACGCTGAGTATACTATTGCTACGCGAGCGAGAATCCTCGAGCTGTCGATTCAGGGAGACAACGTCATCGTCGTTTTTACAAAGACTATATATCGGCTCCTGATCTTCTACTCCAACGTCCTCCGTATAAACGTCACTACTTTCGGATCTTAACCCACTGTGAATGGTGTAGAAACCGGACGTGATAGACGCTTCATCGGTGGTGGACTGAACGGAGCTCAAGGCGCAAACGTCGCTCGCCGCCGAGGACTCGTTGGTATCGCCCGTAGGAGAATACATATCGTCGCCGATCCTCTCATCTTGGATCTCACTGCTTCTCAGAGTGTACACGCCGCTAGTCTCGCTTGCAATGTCAGTACCTGAAAATCATTTAAAGATTTACGATTACACTACGTGACCACGCTTAATTCAAAAAAGTGAATAAAAAATAGTAGGATACCGGCATTTGTATTCTGTGCACGTACCATTACAATAGTAATGGTAATCGAGGGGATTTAGCAGAATACAGAGGGATAATTCGGTAATTTTCAAAAGATTTTATGGTACCTAGAACCTTGTCGAAGCCATTTTCTAAACCGAAGCTAATTTTTCTTTTCGCTCACCTGTGTATTTACCTGTCTTCTTACACCTGTCATAAATAGCACCCGGAAAGCTAGCTGTCTCCGTGGAGATCGCCGAATTTTGCGCCGTATGCGAGTAGCCTAGCTCCAAGCTGGAGGTCGCCGAGGTGCGGCGCATTCGCGACGGTCCGCCCGTGGATGTATTGACGACTACCACTGTGCTGCAACTGCTGCTGCACTGCGAGCCTTCAGCAGCGGTCGCAGCACTTGACGCGAGGCGCAACACCACCGACGTAGAAGTGGCGTCGGAGCTGTCGATTTCTGAAAATTGTTCCATTATTGTATTACTTTGTAGATCAGTAAAATCTTACTGATTTGCAGTGACATATTACTTATAACTGTGATTATTTATTTTTTTAGTGATTCCGATTAAAAAGAGTGTACTCTTACTGACCGAAATCAGCGTGTTATCACCGAATAATGTAGTTAATGTAGTTATAAGTATAGCACTGAAATCAGATTGTTCCCTGTTTTTCGGTGAGTAACGCACTAATTTTGAGATTAGACTACATTTTATCGCGATAGCGAGGAAGCGGTCAAGTCGATATAACATAATGGCATGTCACAGGTTTCTTCCATTTAAAGGAGGAAGATTACAATAAGGGGATGAGAAACTTTCGACTTGACTCGATATTAATAAAGCAAAGTTTCTATTATTGAGTAAGCTTACCATCAATAATAGAAACGGAAGAAGGTGACATAGAGTGATTGTCTGTATCCCCATTCGTGCCATTTAAAACCCTACTCTGGCCGTCCGAATAAGGTACCGTCTCGGTAAGACGTGGCAAACACTCGGTCGAAGCTGGTGCGGTATCAGGCTCATCTTCGCTATGCACCCGATCGCTGACAATACCCGACGTTGTGTTCGAGGATGTACTCGAGATGACGGAAATTCGTTGATCACCGCGCGCACCGCGCGCCGTTAAACTCAACTTACATCGTGTAGGGTACATGTAACAATCCCTCAAGACTTTCCGTTCTACAAACCGCATGTAATCTATTTTATTATTATAGTTCATCACATTTTCGAAGATTTATTTAATTTTTTTCACAGCGGTTTTAAGAAGGAATTGGGAAAAAGAATAAGAATGAAGATTAACAGAGGACAGAGAGAAGATACACATGTCATGAGTCATGACATGGCGGAGGAAAAGCAAGAGATGAAGTTGGAAAACAAAGAATAGGAAAGGAATATCATATAATACTTTAATAGTCTAAGAATTAATAAAGAACATAAAATTGAGCGATTAATTATTTAATCGTTCAAAACTGATAATCAATAGTGAATAAAAATACAAGGCAGGTTCACCTTCTTCTTCTCGTTTCATAGCTTCATTTACTCTAGGCGCTATAGCCATAGAGAACTGGTGGGTGTCGCGGCAAAGTCCCAAGAGGAGTTTGCTCTTGTCATCGCATCCGCTATAAAGGGTGAGTTTTTCCGGCTGAATAACCGCTCGGATTTCGAACTTTTTGCGCTGTTCAAAAAAATAGAAACAATTTTTTATTAATTTGTAATTATGCTTAAATAGTTTTCGATGAAGTATTTTGTTAATTTATACTATCAGACGCAAATAGTGGTGCAATCAATTTATCTTAATCAATTTATCTTAACGTGTATGAGAAAAGAATTTATATAATTTTTAGTATCTATGAAGTCGTGATTCAACAGCGAATGAAGGAAAGCTTCAACGATGATGATATCTCTTAACGCTTACATCGAAAGAGAGCTTGCCGATATTGTTCCAAGCGAAAACGCGGGGTGTCTCCTCCTCGGCGTAGATTCGCACTCCGCGAGCGCAAATTGCCAGGAGTATGCGCCCCGGCCCCGCCTCGTTCTTACTCCGGCGCAACCGGTACAGGTGAGCGTTGAGCGGCGCCTCCAACAGCACCGCCTCCCGGATATATTGCAGCTCTGCCTCCTCTCTGGAAAGCCCACTGTACTCTCTGTGCTGGGTTGCAAGCACGGCGAGCACGTTCGACTCGAGGCACATCTGAGAGCATTCGAGAAACACATTTAACCGTTTAAAGGACCATAATCGTAGTCCGAGGTGCAATCGTGCAAGAAGCACGTTCAACACATAGCTGCGTTTAAAGAGAAGTGCAATCGTATGTTGCGAATGTATTGCAGATGTGTCTATATGTCAAGAACGTGGTCATCAAGCATATATTTTTTTTATTACTTTACACATATAAAAGTATATTATCTACATATACATATTAATGTCAAAAAATAAATGTTCAAGATATCTCGTGTATAGGTAATTCAATCTTTGTATTTAAGAAAATTAAAAATCTCGAGAACTGGAAATCTCTAGCTTACATGGGGAGGAAGGTAATCCGTGGATTTGCAATAGCCGACAGATCCTGCATGCGGTCTGTGACGTTCTTCGGAATAATCGCCAAGGTCGGCTTGAAGGGCAAGCCCAGCGAGCACCAACAGCGGTGTGACGATAGAAGGTTCGTGAAGGGGATGGTGAGGATGGAGGCTCTCCACCCCGCCGCCATGCCTGACGACATTGTCACGCAGTTGCAGGTAATAATGGTGCCGTGACGTCTCATCGCTGAAACAACAACGCGATCATTCAAATATTTAGATGTATACAATTAATAACTAAAATATATATTTTAAGAAATCTTTTTTTTTTAAACGCACATTAAATAACGCATGTAAAAGTTTCTAAATTTGTAAGACACAAGTTTATGCAGAGAAGATTAAGAAAGTGAGAAAATCTTTAAGAAAACACTTTTAAAAATTAACTATTCAAAAACAGAGAGATAGGAAATTACTTGCTACCAAAATTGCTTGATTACGGCGTATAAATTTCTAATTGACATTATATAAGTGATGTAGAGCTTCTCCAACTGAACGAGACGCGGTCCGAATGAACTGAATGGGTTCTTAACTGAAATCAGAAGCATTGGCGAGAGAGAAGCCCGCGCGCCGCGCGCGCGGCCGGGCCTCGTAGCATCAGAAAAATTAAACCTTCGGGGCAAACGTGCGGTGAATCGTCAAATTCAATGTAAATCACAGGGTTTCGTGTGTCGAAATAAAAAGAACCACTGCGAATCGGTATAATTACCGAGGTGCTCCGGAGGATGCCTTCGTTTTAGGCGCACCGTCTATCTATCATGTGCTCCATATAATTACTTTATAATTACAAGAATAGGTAGCACTATACTCAGCTACCGGAGGAGAATCCGGATTTCGTTCCGCGAATAAAATCTTTTTCGTACGATAGTCCCCCGTAATTTTGCGTCTCGCTTTTTCCGCGTCCGCGTCCCCCGTCTTTTTCCCGGAGCGTCTCACCTCATCTTTCCATAGCGGGGCCTTTTAATCGCACGACACCGGCGGCGTCTTTTAAACACCGGAAACCAAAAAGGAACAAACAGTCGAACGCATTTTACATTTTGCAATGTCGGCAATTCGAATGGATGGCATATTCATTACGATTAATTCCGCGATCGAATTGGAGGATCGAAACGTTCCTCCTCGTTTCCTCTTCGAATGTGTCTGCGCCAACTGGTTTATATTATTATATTTTAATAATCTATAAAGGAATAAGTAGCTTGTTTCGAACAAAAAATTATTTTATTACGTGTATTACCTTAAGAGTAATGGCGTATCGACGTAGAAACGAACTCGAAAATATAGGACAAATATAGGACTCCCACTGCTATCCAAACCCTGGAAATAATATATGTTGTTAAGCAATGTCAGCTGTAAAAATTGTATACTATTTTATTTAACGATTATCAATTCGATCAACGATTAAAATTACACACTACTCTAATAATGATTATTACACGTTACAGATATCATGATTGCGGCTGCCCAAAAAGTGTTTGATCACGCAATATTTTTCCATTACGGAAATACTCGATAGAGATTCTGGTTCCTGAAGAAATTTGTGAATTGTCTAAACAACTCGAGGACGCAAACATTGTATCACTTACATCATCTAAGATATTATTAAGATGACCGTGAAGAGGAAGAGTTCTTAACGAACACTATAAAAGAATGAGTCCGCAGTTTCGCTCGGTTCGTTCATTGGTTGAAGAGAACTTGAGTTGGAAACTAGTTTCCGTGCGGTTCAGGTAGAAGGTAGAAGTAAATGAGGAATATAATTTTTGTATCACAAATAAATATCTACACGCGTAATGTAACTTATCGTTTCCTATAAAATAGACGATGGAATTTGTGTGAATTTGTTAATTGCAATCTCTTTTTATGTCGATTAACGACAGATAATCAGGTTCGCTACAAAATTATTGTTCAAATTAATTTTCTAACTAATGGAATTTCTAATATGATGTATTTTTCTCTTTTTGCTTCTACTCTTTTCGCTTATTCCTCCTTCATTTTTCCTCTGTTTCTAATTATGGTAAAACTGCGAGCAATAAATAAGTAGCTATACTTACATGTGTATGAGAGTTTCGCCAATTCTTTGGGGCGTATTTACTCAGCTTATTCTCAGGATCTACAAATAAGTACTCGCCGTCTGAAACGATAAAAATAATGTTTGTTTCAGCGCAAGAGCATTAAATCCCGCTTTAAAAATATTTCTAAATCCGAGATTGAATTTAAATCGACAGTAATTATGAATGAATTTATAATTTTAGGTGCTGACGTATCGCGCGTTGAATTTCGCGGAATAATTGAGCTTTCGTGCAACACGTATATACGCCTCTATAGTTTTCTTTGGTATGTTGTGTCCACGGAACTCGAAGATTCATTTCCTTCGCACGTTCTTTGGCACGATTGACAACGCGAGATGCCGATACTCCATAAACGAGTGAAACAATGAAAGAGGCCTGGCAAGAAGACGTTAGTGAATGAGAGGGCCTCAAACCTGTCCAGCCTACATGGTGCCAGACGCTCGAGCTCTTATGGCACGATAACGTGACATGTTTTTCACGCTGGAACCCGATTTGAAACCTCGAATGCTGATCGTGGAACCGTAACCAGAGTTCGGGCCCTCAAGGCGCAATCTGTGCAATCTACAATTCCCAATGCGACCGTCGTGCTGGCGAACTTGTTGAAGTCGCTGTTACATGCAAATGTAAAACACCGTTTTTCATGATCGAACAATAGTGCTCATGAATGTGGCATAGATTTGTCTTCGACAGTATATACCATCGGCATCCGAAATTGGTAACAAAAACTCTAACCAATGTTTCTTTTCTTCTCTCGTTCAACTTTCCATGTATTATTTGCTCTTAAGAACAAGGATTGTTATAAAATTCGTAATTGAGGTTTCGAATGCATTCTAAATTGTAATTAATATAAATTTAAATAACACGTAGAATGTTCATCCGCTGTTCATAAAAATTAACATTTCTTTAATTTTTTATATATAACTCCCTCTCCCCCCCCCCTCCTTTTCGCTCTCTTTCTCTCTTTATAATATATCAAATTACACGTAGAATTTTATCCCGTATTCTGTTGCAAATTATAGGTCGTCTAAAATGGACTTAAGCCGCTCCGGTATTCCTCTTTCGATACGCTCACTCTTTCCGTGGGGAAGAGAGCACCTGTGTTACCCGAGGTATAACCCGGCCATTACTGGGGAATGTTGCCCGAAGGCTAACCCTGGCCCTCGCGTAATAATCCATCGGGACTATAGGGCCCGTCGTATTCCTCTGGAGATATTCTTCGCAGTCACGGAGGGAACACAATCTCCTTCTTTCTTCATCTCGCTTGTATCCGATCGAGTCCTAGATTCAAGTTTTATTTCAGACTATCAAGTTTTGTTTCAGACTTTTGTCTATCCGGAGTCTATCTTAAGACAGATTCACGTTTGCTTCGCAAAGATAGAGACGTTTCGATTCTTTTTCATACAGAACCGTATATATTTCTTTTCATAAATCAATACCTTTCTCATTATTCTATAAATTAGTTCAATTTTTTTGTTGTTTATGGTATACTAAAAATCAATTGGTACAGAAAACTGTACATTCAATCGTTTCTGTTTTGATATAAAGCCTTCAAGATGTTGTTTGCCATACATAATTCTTGGCGCGAGATACGATCGTGCGTTTGTTTCTCAATAACTGCACGTCGCACTTTGTAGAGAGCATCGGAAAAGTCGGAAAGGAGCGTCTCCTGTGTCGCAACAAGAAAAGTTCAACGAGCCTTCCAACGAGACTTCTCTCATGAGCCCATCTGTTTCTTAGAAAGAAACAATACTTGTCCTTTTTTTTCCTCTCTTTCCACGTAAGTGTGGTGCAGCAATGCGCTATAATCATAATTACACTCGTAATCATCCTTGATTGCCTTGATCACCCAACAGTGAAAGAGGGGGAGCTCTAAGCTGCTCTTTTCTACCTTCGCACTCTCGTTAGCTTTCATGGTTTTGGTCTCCGTTCAAACACGTATTGCTGAACGTACAAAATCTATCAAAGATTAAAAGATTTCTTGCAAGGAATCTCGCAAACTTGTTCAGCCTGGTCTCAAATTTATACCCAAGATCTTTCCTTTTCATTACATAGAAATTTTGATAAATGAGAACTAGATAAGACGGAAGGAAAGAAGAAGAAAAATCGGAAAGACTCAACTGTTCAATTAAAAAAGCGTAATAAAGAGAAAGAGATACTAAGATTTTTTGAATCGGAGTCAGAGAATTTATCCTGGCTCTTAAACAACGTAATTGCAACTAAGACTGGTCAACTTCGATGGAGCGGGATAGAAAAAAGCACTGTGGAAAGAATAAAAAAAAAAAAAAAAAAACAAGAAAGAATAAGAGGAAAGCAGGTTTCTTCTCTGACGAAATCAAAGGGTTTCGCTGATGTTCGGCGTAGAAGGTGTTGCTCGCGGTGGCGCGGTTCGTCGGAGTAGGATGTGACATACGGTGTGGGGCGCGAGAAGGATACAAGAGGAGAAAGAGAGAGAGAGAGAGAAGAGACGTTGAGGCCGTTGAGGCCCTGTTGTGACGCGCAGCTTTAACCTCGCCGCGATATATATCCCTTGAACCTGCGCTGGAGCGTATTTTCTGCCGTCTCCCCTCCGCCAGGCTAGAACGGACCGACCCTTTCCGCCCCTCCTCCACCAACGTCGTGTGCCAACGATCCCTGTCCTCGGCGTCCTCCTTCCACATTCCTGTACGGCGGAGCCGTACGCTGCACCGGAGATGCTCGACTGGGAGATGGAATACGAGAGGCCTTATACAAATCATCGGGCTACCGTCTTACCCGGGGCCCCGTTCTCCCTTTTTTTCTGCTTCCCCTTTCCGCCCGGTTTTTTTTCTCTTTCCACTCTATCTGGTCGCTTCCTTTCTTTGGCGCTCGTCATTCTCTCCTCCGTCTTACGGCAACCCATTATCTCTCTCATTTATCGCATACCTCTCTCTATCTGTAGTATTTATCTATCTCTATTTCTTTTGTATATACACGTACTCGTTCCCCTTCTCAATTATTTGCACACTCTAATCTCTCATTCAACTGAAATTCATTGCGCATTGATGTCCAGACAGAAAATCTAATGTTTCCTCATTTTTCTTGTTATTTTTTCTTATTATTATTATTGTTATTATTAAATACTCGTGATATTAAGTTTGATCATCAAATTACGAAGAAAACGTGAATGCGCGAAAAAGAAGTCAAGAAGAAGTAAGATGAGAAGAAATATAGAAATCGCAGAACGGAAGAAACTAGAAGCAGAGAAACTTGAGCAAAAA
Organism: Solenopsis invicta; assembly: GCF_016802725.1. NCBI lineage: Eukaryota > Metazoa > Arthropoda > Insecta > Hymenoptera > Formicidae > Solenopsis > Solenopsis invicta. The sequence goes on from NC_052665.1 coordinate 5,236,882, forward strand.
CCTAGAGACTGAAGCTCATTAAAAGATATGGGAAGCAAAAGTTGGGTCCTCGGTTTAGATCGCAAGACCCACCGCAAATCGTACAGGCCATAACGCGCATGCAGGGAGTGTGAGCTGCCTTTCTTCTTATACTTGTTTTTCAGGTGCATTTTTTCTTGTCATGCTATGGCTCGCGCGTCTCAAGACCTGCCAACTCAACCGAGTCCGATGATGGTGCCCCGCTGGAATGTAGAAGGGATGGGTGAGGTGGGATCTCGTAGGGCTCTTTGAGGACCCGGGAAGGCTTTATCCCATGGTGGGGGCCACCAGTCGGACCGGCTTGTCACGATTGGTGAGGGTAGCGATGAACGTGAGCCGTATGGTATGCAGAAAAACCCGACGATTAGTCAAGAGGCCTGGACATCTCGCTAGTTTAATGTTTTCGCGATTTCCCTATTTGCGTCACTTTCTTCCGTCACAGAAAATAAATCCGTAACGTAACGTAAGCATTGTTTACTTCTACGAACAGCCATTTGCAATGGAGCGCGCCATTGAAATTAAATTCTTTACTTTTGATTTCGTACTTTAAATTATGAAGCGTTATAATACAATCGAGAAGGGAAGTCAATTGACTTAATGAATTTATTTGATAAAATCATGAAATCACATCAGTTGTATTATCTATTTTTGGTATAAATGAATTGTTATCAAAAAGGTCAAATTCTTTTTAGATAAAATTAAATGATTGTTCTTACAAAAATCAATTTTTCTACTAATTTTATATATTAAGTAACAAGATTTATTCATGAACATATAAATTTTAGGATTTTGTTCTCCAAACAAAATTAACAATTACTTTTTTTCTATAATAACGAAAGTACAAAAATTTACAACTCACCGGACAATATTGCTAAACCGAAAAGTTCGCAATCTCGCATGCCCTCTTGGCTGAGCTGTGCGCATGTCTGCGTATAAACCTCCTTCACTCTTGACTTGGCCTGAAATAATAAAAAGGGCAAATTAACATTAGAATTTTTAGAAATAATTTCTGTATCTTTCTCAGTTAATTGTTTTGAGCGATACTGTTCGCGAGAGATTGTGCGTAATTGATATTTATCTCACCTCGACAATGAAATTGATGGGATCACCGGAAAGGGCGTGAACGGCGAGATAGCGGCTGGCGGACACCAGGGGTTGACGGCAAGACCGCACAGCCGTGACACCGCTACCACGCATGCTGCATGCTTCATTTCGTCGCCGCTACGTCCAGCGTCCTTACTGTCAACAATCAATCGTAGTGGCACTTGAAAAATTTGCATTAATCTATCCTTAATGAAAGAATTCAAAAATAAAAATGTGATCACAACGTCTTTCATACTCCTACGAGCTTACAATTTTCATATAAATTTTTTTTGAAAAATATTTAAAAATGTAAAAAATGTACAGATATCAAGCCTATGTTTTATTAAAAAATTTTAATAAAAATAAAATTAAAGAAGACAAGAATGGATTCGCCCTTAAAACATAACACTAATGTACTAATGTACTAATTATTGTCAAAACAATCATATTGTGTTTTTTAGATAAATATTATAATATTAAAATAAAAATATATTTTTTGTTTAAATTTAAGATCGTCAAATTTTTTTTAAGCAGATTAAATTATATATAAGCAAAATTATTAAGCAAGAATATATGTAATTCCTCGCTTACATTTGAAACACATAAATGATTGTTAAATAGAAAGTTTCAATTTAATATTGTTTTTCTGTATACGAGAAATATAACTTTGCCGCAGCCATCTACCGGCGGTCGCGCGTACTACGCGTGGGCGATTTTACGTTACGTCGCAGCGACGACGTCTGAAAGAAGTGCTATATTTTGTGCGACTTTGAGACCAAAATAGCACTGTTACGATGTGTGCTAACTATAATTATTAATTGAAGCTATTGAAGACGATTGATCTTATGTAAGCCTCCCCTCTCTCGATATGTCTCTCTCAATACAGTTTCATATTAAAATACCCTGAATATTCCCGAACGGAGAGTACGCGGCTCTCTCTCACAGCAGCTTGAACCTTTCCATTGCAGAAGCCACATGAGAAAATCATATCCGCTTACTCTTCGTTCGAGAACATTTGTATATGAGCACTGCTTCTTCAAAAATATCTGGCCATTTTACACTTCTATAATGCATAACAAATATCTATCATTATCTAAATATTTCATTGTCAAGAAATAAATTGTAGAAATTTGGATAAGTAATTTTAGAAATAATATGTACATTTAAGTGTTGTACGTTTAATTAGACAAAGAAAATAATCGTAAAATGATTGTGTGTTCTTTGATAGTGAGGTTCACGTGAGATTAGATCACGTCAGAGATTATAAACGGCAGGTACGTGTAATAAACGACAAGTATATGTATTATACGTTGATAAGCAATACGTGCAATTCGAGACGGTATTTGTTCTCTGAAAAATGGAGTAAAGTGCGAAACTATTTCAAGAATAAGTTAAATTAAATTGCGGACAAAACAGGACCATACGCTACGAACGATTTATTTCAAATTATTGGATAGATTTGTGATAAACACCATGGCTACATTAACTGCAGCGGATTATGCAGTGATTGGTGTAGTAATGCTGATCAGTTCCGGCATCGGTGTATATTATTGGCTCGTCGGTGGCCGACAGAAGTCGACTGAGGTAATCAAATCATGTATTCTTTTTATGTTGCACACAATATTTTCATATATTTTGTATCGTACACGATACTGCGCTAATTTATCGATTAATTTATTATCATTGATTTATTATTATTTATTTACTACTTAATACTTTTTTAATAAAACTAGACAATTGTCAAAATAAAATAGACGAAATAGTTTTTCTCTGTGTTTCTGTAGGAATACTTCATAGCGAACAAGTCGATGCGAATGATACCAGTAGCGATAGGTTTGATGGTTTCATATTTATCAGCAGTCAGTCTACTCGGAGTGAGTTCCGAAAATTACGTGTACGGCACACAGTACGCAGTGATCAACATCTCTTATGGACTCGCCACGCCGTTTGCAGCCTATTTTTATCTACCGGTATTTTTTAAGCTGGGCACTATGAGCACTTTCGAGGTAAAAAGCCTTCACTATTATGCAAAATTCAAGATTTACTTTATATAAAATGTTTAATGTTTTCAATTATTATTTATTTAATAAAAAGCAGCCAAGAATTTCAATTTCAATCTTAAATTATGTGAATAAATGCTTCAGATATAAGTTAAAACATATATTTTTGTTAACAAAATATGAATTATTAAAATTAAGAAAATAGGAAATATTTATATTTTTTTAAACATAACTATTACATAAATATATTTAACAATTTTGAAAATGAGATAGCGTTAAATATAGCAAAAATTCAGTTGATCGGGATTGATTTAACACAACTGTATGAACCGTTGCAGTATCTGCAGAAGCGTTTCGGCACGACTACCCGATTAATAGCCAGTTTTGCCTTTTTGCTCCAATTGCTTCTGTACAGCGGCGTGGTGTTGTATGCACCTGCGTTGGCCTTAGAAGCTACCACGGGTATTTCGACGACCGCAAGCGTGATTGGTTTAGGACTCATCTGCACCTTCTACTCGACGATCGGTGGTATCAAGGCGGTACTTATCACCGACGTTTTCCAGAGTCTATTAATGCTGGCTGCCGTTATCACAATCATCGCCACCGCGGCTGTTGACACTGGTAGTCTAGACCGAATTTGGCAAATCGCCGAAGAGGGATCCCGGGTGGAATTCGATAAGTAATTGTCTGAATGGTACAAAAAAATCTTTGTGCTTCTTCCTAAACCGCCTACATTTGTATTTCCATATCAATTTTCGTTATTGCATACACCCATCTCTATGAGAACATGTATCATACACTTAATTATATAATTATATAATTAATTAATTAAATACATAATTTTATTTGAGATTTTTCAATTTCTTAACTTTACTTGTTTCTTTTTCCTGTCACTAATGTGCATGATTATTTTTCTATATAAGGAATTAGAAATTATCGCGTCAACAATTACAGAATAGCTTTTATTGTTATTTAGAAATATGGTAGAAGAGTAATTACGGTAATACAGAATAAGTGTTTTGTAGTCTCGGGATTTTCTAATTGGCTTAAAGATCGGAAAGACTTCCGACGGATAATCGAAAGTAACATATTGATTGATCAAGTGAGACAAATAAAATAAAGTTGTCAACGAGCACAGGAAGCACTTATTTATTTTAACTTTTTACGTATGCCCGCAGCATCTCTCCGGATCCAACTGTACGACATACTTGGTGGAGTTTGACACTTGGTGGTTTCTTTACTTACCTTTCCTTGTACAGCGTTAATCAAGTTCAGGTTCAAAGAATGCTGACTGTCAGGTAAAGCGAGATTGACATAATTTCCAATCAAACGCGAATTAATCGAGTCCAAAAATAATAGCTGCACAATCAAATTCTTCAAAAGCATCCTTCTTTCTAAATTCTGATATTTTTATAATTTTGAAAGCACATCAGCACATTTATATCCGACACTTAAATATATGTCTTGTTTCATATTTTGTGGGCAATGTATCTTTAGAGAATTGTTTATTACTGGAATTTGAGCCTAAATAACTATGACTCTGATATTATTTTTCTTGTAACTTGACGCGCTGTGACATATTTTGTTAGTAACAAACCTAATAAAACTCCAGTGCACGAGAAAGAAAAAAATGTCCAAACTGTCAAATTTTCCGTGGCATCAGAAGCGCATCTTTACGCTATTTTGATTTTATTAGCAATCTAGCAGCCGCTCAGGGCTCGTTGTGGTGGAGCTGGCCGATGGCATCGATCATGTCGCTTACTCTGTGCTTCTCTGGACTAGCGATGTATGCGAAATATCGTGGCTGTGATCCACTCAAAGAAGGCAGAATCAGTTCAAATGATCAACTGATGCCGTTGTACGTGATGGACATGCTGTCGGATTATCCAGGTGTGCCTGGGCTTTTCATAGCCGGAATTTTCAGTGCCGGACTTAGCACCATCTCGGCCACGGTTAATTCCCTCTCCGCTGTTATTCTTGAAGATTATATCAAGCCTCTCTGGCATGTAAGGTAAGAGTCGAGAAAAAATTGTGTAACGTATAGCAGAGCTCCGGAAAAGAATCTACTTTCAAGGCAACTTAAATACTTCAAGTCGCGGATATTATATATTTGAAATCTATTAAAACATTAAAACAATCATATGCAGAAAATTAAAAAATGTCTCACAGCGTAATACAATATATTCGTTACACAACATTCCCACAAGAATTTAATTAATGTTTTATATATCGTAAAAGTTACGGACATTATCCGCTATATTTTGTGATTCATCTTTTTATTTTCTTCAATCTGATATTTAGCAAGTTTCTTGAATGCATTTCTCTCTTTCCCTCTTTCATTTCCTTTTTTTTCCATTTCTTTTTTCCTTTTTCCTCTCCTCTTTCTTACTTTTTCTCTCTCATCTAAGAATTGTCAAAAATAAGATTTTTAATATTTTACACTGATAAAAAGATACCTTGATTCAAATAAATGTGTTATTAGTTCACTATTCAAATTACTTATTTACACTCACAAGTAAATATAACTCGTTTGATATAAAATAGCCATCTGAATAGTATTACTAACATATTTATTAGAATCAAATAATTTTTTTTCTCTTACTCTCTAAATTTTTTGGAGTGGAATTTCATCTAAAAGAGTGGAATTCCACTCTAAAAGTGTGAAAATCCTGCCAGTCTTGATAAAGAGTGGCAGGATTTTCACACTTTTAGAGTGGGATTCCACTCCAAAGATTTTAGAGAGTAGTGTAAAGCAAAACATGAACAATATTAATTACAGAAACAAGGAATTATCTGCTACGGCGTCAATAATCATTAGCAAAATTTTGGCTCTTGTAGTTGGACTATCTTGTGTAGCAGTCGCTTTTCTGGCACAATATTTGGGCGGATTGTTGCAGGTATACAAATTGACTTTCAATATTGAATCACGTATAATAAAATAAAAACTTGTCAAGCAAGAAGTGTAATGTAATCATAGAAGCTAATCATGGACAAATTTAAATTTCATTTAAATTGAAAACCGGTTCCACCTTAAAGAATTTGTCGTTTGCTCCGGTTAGTTAGATTTATCCTCCGCGCAGGAGAATAAATATTCTTTTCCGAAATTAAATACCTTAATCGTAGAGAATCTCTTTTTCAATAACATTTATTTTTCTGCAGGCGGCTCTGACGATCTTTGGCGTCGTAGGCGGACCTATGTTGGGTTTATACACGCTCGGCATGTTTCTCCCATCGTGCAACCAAAGGGGCGCGATCACGGGCTTCATTCTTAGCCTCATGTTTTCTTTGTGGATAGGATTCGGACAGCCGAAACCACCGATTCCGCGGCTAAATGTCTCAACAGATGGTTGTAGCCTCAACGATACTATTATGGATCGCCAGAGCGCAGAAGGGAAGTCGTTAATTTACACAAATTTACACTACCAAGCCAAGTAAGTAAAATTTAAGTAAATATGATTTTTTTTATATAATTCAAACTTTTTTAATCCTAAGGTCGGTTGGAAAATTAAGCAATAATAATGTGTTTAAAAAAATGATATATTATACTTAAAATTCTTTTTTTATTTTACGTTCTGATGTTATAATTTAATCATTGCAATAACTGAGTGTCTGTCGTTTGCAGAATGGAGGAAGATAAGTCCTATTTCTATCTTTATCGCATATCGTACATGTGGTACTGTCCACTAGGTTTTCTCATAGCGCTGATCGCAGGATGTGTCGTCAGCTGGATCACAGGTTGGATTTTTAAGGAAGAGCAGATCGAAATAGACTCTGCTTTGCTGAGTCCAATCGTAGCGAAACGAATAGAAAAAAGACGAGAAGCGGATAAGCATCACAATACGATAACATTCAATAAAAGTTGAGGAGTTACTAGCTAGTTTTTATAAAATAAGAAAAAAAAAGAAATTTAAATACTGCGTTACTGTTTATAAAAGCGTATTGAGTATATCACACAAGCAAAATAATTTCAGGGAAAATATTTACGTGCTGATGTGTAAATATATAAAATTAATATGCGCAATAAAAATATATTTGTATACTCTGCAACATGTATTTACAAATCTTTAACTCTCTTTTCGTAAAGTTTAGACTGTAAAGACTGTAGTAGTATCAAAATGGTATGGCAACAGTGAATTCCTGTCCAAAAAATTTAAGCATGTAAATTATTTAATTTAATTTTCGTGTAGTAATTAAATTAAATTTAAAAAATGTTTTATATTATTTTTTGCATATTTTTATCATTTCTAAAACTTTCTCTTGGCCAAATCAGTTTCGTCGTATCCCGTATAATACGTATACATTATATTAAATATAGAAAAAATTGTTTGTTAAAAATAAAAAAGGTGACATTTTAAATCAGAGAATATTTGCGCAATAATTACACGTAGAATAATTACGTATTGCGCCAATGTTTTCCCCGTATAATCGAGATGAAATATTTTTATCGAGAGCAGAGGTTGGGCCGTTTCACACCGCGTGAAAACGCCAACTGGGAGTCTCGCGACGTATAGACATAAACACTACGGACTACAAACTGCGCGCTGTACACTTTACCGAAACGTTCGCAAATCACGATGGAATGCCGCCAGACTGGTGTATACGCGCGCGCGCCATACGGTGACACACAGAGCAAACGCAAGCAATGACCTGCGTCATGCAGTTCTTACGTAAGGAAATAACACCAAAATAACGTATCCACCGAAATATTTCAGAAATCTATGTCAGGCAGGAGAGAAGAATTGTAAAAATCTCTTTTTGTAGATAGCGTGCCGTAAGTGTTTTTACTGATAAACGTACCACGCGGGCTGACATTTTCTACAATAACTGAGGAATTTTCTCTGGAATTTTTCACCGAATACCGTTTGTGACAGATTCCAAAGAGAATCATTTTTCAGCCTCCTTTTAGCATTTTCCCTTTTTTTTTCCTTCACCGGGACTCATAGATCGTCCCCGCAATATAATGCCGTCGTGGCGGTGTGAATTGAAAACACGTTTCTTACAATGAAAGAAGAAAGCTCCGGACGAACAACGGGAATGGGAAAATAAAGATGTCGTTCAAGCTGTGGGCGCGAAATGGCTACCGGTTTTGTGCGTTTCTTGCAGGAATGCATTGCTCATTTTTACTTCTCGATTTAAATTTAAAATCGAGCCGCTGCATAGTCATGTTTGTCAATTTGAAAACTAACGTTACGCAAGTAAGTTTCAAAACGATTGTCAGCACATTTCGTCGTATCTTCTATGTTGAGATGAATTAAGACAAATTAAAAAATAGAGCTCGTAATGTGCAAATGCAATTAAAAACTAACAATACGATCCAACAAACTAATGAGCCACTTTTCAGATGAAAAGAATTTATTGAATATTGTTTTATCACTAACTAATCAAATAATCATTAATAATTACATTAACGTTTCGGATTTTACCGGTCTTTCTTCACTATAAAGAATATTCTATTAAATGTAACAACTCAAGCAGCGTGAAATATTGTAGCAATATTGCAAAGTCTCTATTTGTTGATATTTATCAATTTTATAATTGTCTTTGTATAGTGTATAATTGGACTTGTATTTTCAAGATAAAAATTCAGTTTGTTAATGACCTTACTTTAAAATAAGTTGCAATGATAAAATTAAATTTTTTTTCGACCTAAAAAGTTATTGGATCGTATTATTAGTCTTTGATTGAATTAAAATAATTCTTGGATTATCCAAAAAAAGAACTAATAATAATTTTAATACTAAAATTTTATTATTCTTTTTAAATTAAATTTTACGTATAATAAATATAACATTCAGCGGAGTTATGATTTTTTATTTAAGGAAAAGAACAACGTACGGATCTACAAGATTTCGATTAAAGGAATGTCCACAAATCAAATCTAAGTCAAATAATAGAGCTTATCGAGAAATTTTTTCTATATTTAGCCTCAAAAAATGTTATCGTCAAAATTTACAGTTATTTAAAGATACCAAACTTGAATCTAAGGCTTCGGTATTTTATCTGAATTAAATCTGATTTGTTCGTAGATTACTTGGCAGAGGTCTGTCTCTGGATAATCCAATATCAAAACTATTTAGCTAGGAAAAGTAACGTAAATCAAGAGCATCAAGAGCTTATTCCAACCGGCCTCTTGTGCTAGTTCGTCCTTTGGAACGATGTGATAGAAAAATATCGATGTTTTAAAGCTTATGGAAAATTAAAAAATTAAGTATCTCGAAAACAATGTATTTTGCCAGAGAAAACAATGCTAATTTTTGGGTAGAATGGTAGACAGCAAGTCAGGCCAAAAAAATAAATTCTTAACATGTACAATTCTTATCATTCGTAGAAATCGTAGAAAATATCGTAAATATCGTGACATGCATGTCTAAGAACTGATATTATCCGAAGAAACTATGTAATAAATAATTATCTAATAGACATTGCTTGTTCATTAAATGTCTGTTCGCATTATCTGGTGGAATAACACCGAAATTATCTTTTAAATATGCATATATGTTTGAACTATCTACAGGGTGTAACTAAAATAATAAATATTATTTTTTTCATTTTTCCCTATTAATAAACATTTTGAGTTGTATCTCAGTGAGTTTGCGGACATACAAGCTTTTTTCATATTTTGAAGTTTGTTACCTTATTTTAGTTACACCCTATATATGGAGAGCTATTTATTTTATATACATAGCTTGTGACATCGCGACGTTGTGATGTATGCGGACGTGACTCTTCTAATGCTTCTTGTCTCGGTAATTAAATAGAATTACCGAGTTGCGATGTTACAGCAGCTTGCATTCTCATTATAACGTTCTTCGTATAAAACAAATCTTTACCCAGATTTTTTCGAGTCAAAAAATATTTGTTTGAATTAAAGGAATTTGTGCACTGTTATACGGTTTAAAGAAAAGTTTCTTTGATTTGAAGAAATTTCTTGGTTGTTCCTTCTATTAGAATTAAAGAAATAGTTTAGTTGTGCAACGCAAACATTTTTTTTTTTTTATAAAAAAATATAATTTTTAAAAGCAGAACAACTCAATTATTTCTTTCATTTCTGTCAGCGCTTTCTTTGAATTAAATAATTATTTGTTTAAATTAAGCAAATAATTTATTTATTTTCAAAAAGGCTAATAACGTTATTGCTTCAAATAAAAAAAAATTTTTATTTTTACTCCAACTTAAAGAATTGAATTAAAGAAACAATTTTATCAATTTAATCAATTTAAACCATTTAAATCATTTTATCAATTTAAACAAATTTAAATCATTTTATTAATTTAAACAATTTTTTTTTTATGTAGTTGAAGTAATTCGTCGTTGATACGAGAATCGGTGATTTATTTAATCTGTTTATTCTAACTTGTCATTTGAAATCATTGCGAATGATTGATACTATTTATATCAGTATATCGAAAAGTTTCGGTACACGGTGCAATTTCTCATACCAATATTTCGCTACGAGTATTTTCGAACGAAGAGTACATAACTCTCTCTCTCTCTCTCTCTCTCTCTCTCTCTCTCTCTGAGAGCATTTCAATTGCCAGTAACTACAGGTAAAAATCATGTTGGCGTATATCCTTCGTTCGTATTGTAAATATAATAAAGTTTGTTTAGAAAGAAAATCTCATCAAAGACTTTGAAGAAGGTAAGATCTCATCGCACTTGTATGGCATCGACACTGCTAACACTATCGGGCCGTTAAGTTATACAATGACCGAGTGATAGTATATTTCGACAGCAATAAATTCAAGAAATACTTTTTTAATAATAAAATTTTAATGCAGAAAAAACAATTTTAGTATACAAAGAAATATTATTAATAAAAAGAAAAAAAGAAAAAGAAAAACGACTCACCTAGATTCCTTCGTCTCTGAATCCTCCGCCTGTGATTTCACAAATCCACCTGCAACATATATAACGAAAATTAGCCGTCTCGAATGTAATAATGCTTTAATGGCAAATAGCAAATTTTAATTTTCCTAATTGCTTCCAGGAGAGAGAGGGGGCGACGGAAGAAAGAGGAATGTAACCGCAGAGCAACCGGCCGCGCTCTCTTGAGAAGAACGCGCGGGATAGCTCAGGCAATACGATCGTCTTACTCGACTCGTCATTGTTTTATTCCTACGTTTATATTGGCTCCTTCGCACAGATTGATTCAAGCCTTGAGAAGAGGGCAGACCGTGCGTTACGGATTAAGCGCATAGTCATCGCGCGCGGTCGAGACGAAATCGAAAGAGCGGATCCGTATGGGACGCGTAGCTCGGGAGCTCGGCAGCTTGTCATTATATTCACATTATAATCTCATCAGGATATTCCTCTGCTTAGTCGGACAGCTACGAAAATACGAATCCGTGTACCTGCGCCCTGCCCTGCCCCGCTCTCTGCCCTATCCTCCCGCGTGAAAAGATTCAATGGCATTAAAGAATTTCTGCAGATCAATAATCGAATTGTACTTTTTGTCATTCATAAATATCATGTTTCTTAACTAACTCATATACAAATTTTCTGTATTGTACTTTTTCATTCAACTTTAATTACGTTAATATCGTAACGCAATGCAATTTTAATGAGTTACTTATTAATAAAAATCTATTTATGCTTTAATTAAAATTTTAGATTGTGTAACATTGAAAAAAAGAATTTGATAATTGTAATAATAAAACTTTGGTGAAATAATTTTAGTTAAATAATTAATTAATGTAATCAAATATTTAGCAGCACTTAGTAATATTACATTATGTTATTCAATCTCAGCTGTACTAATTAATTACCAAATGGTTACTAAATTTTTGGTTGTATTAATTAAATGTTTAATTTAAAAATTTCTCTAAAGCTTAGTAATTATTATATCATTCACCCTTTGTTTCATTGTGGAACAAAAAAAATATTCTTTCTGTTCTCTCTCTCTCTCTCTTTCTTTGTTATGATAAATTCATAATAATTGTAATTATTTCTCTTTTCCAGTAACTTGAATTACATTCTTTAAATAAAATACTAAATTTTTTAATTTGTATTTTAACAATTGCTGATAGAATTGGAGATGCCACAAGGTAATTGGGAGTTATTATAAGTTGTACTTAATATTTTCGCCTTATCATTTCGCGTAACTCCACTTTCCCGTTCTTTAATAACATTTGTATAATCATTAACGGATCACCCTACATTAGACGGAGCCATGGAGAATCGCGATCAAAACGCTTCTCTATTTTATCCATTTTCCTTGTCATTGCTTATGCGCCGGTGAAAGCCATCGTCGATAACCCACTCCGATGGCAGCAGCAACAGTTGCAGCTAGCGGCAGCCAACTTCGCGAAAGGAGGAATCCCAATTACGCCCGAGCATGCACTTCTGTTATGTACAGTACTCTGCGAGATACTTGCAAAATAACGCGCATGCTGGTTTACTTTGTCGGAAGCACGCGATCGCGATACAGGAGGAAAGGGTAGGGATGGAAACGGCGATGGATCGCAAGACACGTCGGATCGCGAACACGTGACAATCGAAATACACGTGACAAACTTTTGAAATTTCCAATTGCTTCGAATGTTGTAAGAAGTCGAGAGATTTCTTGTGGTTTCTCAAAGTATCTTAAATATTTAAAAAAAATATGTGTTTGTTTCTTTTATAGCATTTTGCATTATTATTTCAATTTTTATTAGATATAAATGGATATACGTAGATAACAATTTTAAATAAATTGAAAAAAATTTTTAAGACTTTCAAACGAACCTTCTAAGAAATATTTCTGAATACGCTTAAAAATTTGTAATATTTACAAAATCTTTTCTAGACAAGGCAAGTAGATGTTCGAGATCAAGATTTTCAAGCATTCAAAGCTTTCGAGGTTTTTCAAAGTCCTGATATATAAAAATATTCATAGAGTAATCCGGATTGAATTATGTGAAATTTTCGAAAGGAAGATTCGAATTGCCATCATTGAATGAAGGACATGAAGAAAAAGTTGGAGAACATGAACGAAAAGAGGCGGAGAGAAGGAGGAAGAGTGAGAGGAAAGGAAAAAAGGGAGGAGTAGGAGTGAGAAAGAGGGGATATATGTAAAAGAAGTCGCGGAATGAATAGAACGAAAGAAAAGTAGCTAAAGGAGAGGAAGAAGAGGATAGACACAGATAACTCTTCGCACAGCTGTTTCCAGTTTCGCCTTTCTCCTTCTTCCTCTCGAATCTTCGTTTCTCCTGCATTTTTCTTTTTCCTTTTCGCCCTCTTTCTTCCACTCTGACTTCCATCTTCCTCAACTACTCATTCTCTTTTTTTTTTATCTCTCACTTCCTCTCTCTCTCTCTTTCTCTTTCCCCTCTCCCTATCCTTCCCCTTTTCCGTCTCTCTTTCTCCGTCTCCTCCTTCTCTTTTATCTTTCTCCTTCATCCTTCTCTCTTCTCTGCTATTCACGTCTCATTTTATCTCTCGCTTCCTCCTTCTGTACGGCCAATTCTTCGTATTATACCAGGTTGTGGCGTGGAATGCGGGCGTCCTTCGTCCGCTTCAAGCCAACGTCCAACCGATGAGCCCCGCTAGCATTATCCTTCGTCGATCCTTCGCACGCGCTCCTTAGGGCTCGGTAAAATTAACCGGGAATACTCGCTTGAAAGAAATACCCGTTGAGAGAAATATCTCGCACTCTCCTCTCTTCGTTTTGCTTTAGTGAAACTTGCCGATGCTCTTAACGCACTCTCTCTCTCTCTCTCTCCCTCTCTCTCTCTCTCTCTTTCTTTTTCTCTTTCTTTCTCTCTCTCTTTCTTGGATACATTGTTGAGGAAATTATCACGAATTGTCGAGTATAACATTAAGAATATCTGGTTCAAAAATGAAAGTATAAATATCTTTTTGTTTGTCAATATTTCGATCAGTTTCTACTTTATTGAGCAAAATCGTATATTAGAAGAGATCATGTTTTCTAATTTTTCAGAATTTAAGTCTGAATTTATTGAATATTGTTGTCCCTCGTTTATTAACTGCATTTGCATTTGCAATTAATAAGCAGTAACATTTTTTAAATTATCTATTGTTAATGTATTTTTTAATAGCTCCAAAGATTGAAGATTTCTAATAGATTTTTATTATCGCTGTAAACAATTATTATAATAGCAGATTCATAATTTCTCACTTAACATCAAGACCTAACGAAGGTCATTGATCGTGAGGGTCAAGGTCATTAAGATTGTTGTCGAATTCAAGGTCATCAAAAAAATTTTTTTCAATGTTTTAATATATTTTAATGTTTTAATATGTTTTTGCCTCACATTTTGTCTGGCATATTCCAGTCTTTAATCAAGAAATTCTTTGATGTGACTTGTAAAACCAATTTTCGGCTTTAATTAACAAAAATTCAGACGTATGTTTCCAGCAACGAGTTTATTTTAATCTTTATCTATTAGTAAACACTTTTCCATTCCTAAATCTTAAGTATCGAAATTATGCGGGCTGGAATATTCACTTTTCTTATCACGATTTTTTTGTTTACACAATGAATTGCGTCGAATGAGTCCACGTATTGCGTGGACAGCATTTTCTGTTCTTACTGACCGCGAACGCACCTCTCAAGGTCCCACCTGTCCTAACTTTTTGAATCTTTTCACTGCGCGAAACATGAATTTCGGATTATACATATCTAACTTTATATTTTGAACCTATCAAAAATATCACGAGCACTCTTTTCCATTTTAATTAATTATGATTACAGTAATACGGTTTTCATGAACATACCATTCCATTGTAACTACAACATGCAATCAAATGCTGCTCTATTATATTGTCAAGGTTGGCTAACAATGCCAAGTTAGTATTTATCTTAACAACTACATGTGACTTAGAAATTGACTTGTGGCAAAATTATGTAATTAAGAAATTATTTAAATATCGCTGTTCTACCGCAACATCGAGATACCTTTAATATAAAAAAAAATTTGAAGATAATTTGCGAATTTAATTTTTAAATTGTTTATCTTCAATGAAAATGGTAAGAAATAATAAGTAATTACTATCACTTTACTTGGTATTAATGTTTACTGATATATTTCATCATTTTTTAAAGATTCGTATAAAATATCAAAATATTTTAAAATTACGATATTTAAAGACAATTTGATATCGCATTAGAACAGATTATCATTCAAATCCGCATTGCCGATTCTCGAATAGACAACCGGTAACTATACGATACATTATCTCACAGTTAGTGGCGGATGACACAATAGAGTGCATTGACACTGCATTCGCGTTATTCCGATAGCGTCCCACCTCATGCTTAGCACAGATACACGTGCTCGCTTGGATGCGCATAGAGAGCCCGCGAAGGTAGTGGTACTTTCACCAGGTAGCCGGATTCCACGATGCACGCGGATAGCCAAGAGCAGCCCACTTTTGAGCCCGCTGCATACCACTTGAGCGCATACTGCACGCTATGGCCATATCAGAATTAAAATGTTAACTGTAATACGCGTACAGAGCACGTAGGTGTACTAGACGCGGTTATATGTTTTTATTTAAAATTGCGAAGAAATTTTTTTATTTAACTTTATTGTTTGCATAAAATTTCAAGTGAACACGCTTCTTTAATGTACGCACTCTCACTTTAACATGTCATGATAAACAACCGTTGAAACATATATTATTGATAATTAGTAAAGTAATTTAGACAACGTATGTCAAGCTCAAAATCACTTGAAACCGAGCATATTTACATTTCGGATATACATTTACTTGCGTTGCAAAAATGACATCAGTATAATTTGCGAGCGTTTACAATTTTACATCGCATGATTTACAATTTTCTGACTAAAATGTATTATTATTCTTACTGCCAATTTATTATTTAATAATACGTCTGAGACAACGTGTAACATCGCCGGAAAGAATTTATCGATGTTAACCATGCCTTGACCTATTTAGTCCTATTTAGGTCAAAGTCAAGAGCCTTTTGTGAAGAAGTTTTTCTGTCGCAACGAACTGATACGATTATTTCACGTTCGACACCTTTTCTTTGTCCACAGAGAGAAAAAAGTGTAGACTTCCTAATGATAACAGAGATCCCAGTTAAATACAGCCAAATCCATTATACATAATAAAATAAAATAAATGTTAAGTAAATTAAATTATGGAAATTCATTACTAAAGTAAATTATTCCACTTCCAGCAAATTGCTAGGAAAAAAATTACATTTCGCAGTTGAAGAAACTGCCATTGCTTGCAATCGCGGAGCAAGAATTAATTCTCTTTATGCGAAATAGTTTGCAAATTCGGCAAAATCATTGTCAGTAAATAAAATTAGTATTCTTAACAAGTCTTTTTGTTGTCCATATAATAACTGACGAAACTCACAGTGCCAGCACGAAATGTGCCATGCCAGCGAATTTTTTAATGTCTCAAAATGTTAAAGAATTTTTGACCAGTACAATTTTTTAAAATGTTAGTGAAGAAGGATATTGCAATTTTTTTTCTTGATTAGATATACGCAGCTATAAATTTTGTAAGAAATATCTGTTAATTACTTCTGCTGCAATAATGAATAATTATCATAGATAACGTAATGAATAATATGATAATGTAATGCACAGTACTGAATTGGTAATTAGACACATAATTTTAAACAACGTAAAAAAAAATTGTCGAGTTTTTGTTATGTGACGACATTGCGTATTTTTGTTAAGCAAATGTTTGAATTTTAATATTACATATCATTTAAAACTTAATAAAATTGAAATTCCATCAATAATTTTTGTGAAAAATTCAGATTGATATTGTCTATTTATTTCTGTAATTATGTACGTGAAAGTATATCATAAGTTTACTTCATCATCTTTTAAACACAAGATGTAACTATACATAAACATCACATATCTCTTGATTTAATTAGTCATTATAAAATGGTAATCGAGCAAGTTTCTACTGAGAAAATGTACAAAAAATTCCAGATTCACGTAATAATTCAATTAAAGCTGAAAAAAATTTACTCTAATGTGTAGAGATAAAAATGTTTGAAATACTAGACATCTTTTGATAAATAAAATTTCACGTCTCTCATATATTAACATATTTAGCAGCATTATTCCGGTTAAATCGCAGACAGACATAACGTATTCGTGCTTTCGTGGGAACAAATATTTTCATTGCAGTGCACACGCAGTCTGCATGCCACGTCGGTTTTGCAAAGCGAAAAAATCTCGGGTATTATTTGCCGGGTCATAACGGCCTCCAGCTCAGCCTCGAAAGATATTTTGCACCGGTTATTTGCACAGAGCAAACACACACGGGGCTGCATGTGCCGGGCCTAAGATGTGCGAGAGACGCACACAAAAGCGAGATCTGAGCCGACGCACAACATAAGGGTTAATAACTTATAATATCGGCAGAGCGTTAGGTCACGTAGCCCAAAACATTCCGTCGGAGCCACAATGCAAGGCCGAGGGCTCTTTTCTCTTCCTCACCATGTCGTACCGGAAACTGCTGGTCGACAAAGTCGGATACGCTGCCCCGCGCTATTTCTGCGGAATTTAACTCCTTCGATGCCGCGCCCGTGTACACGGGCGTGCCAAATCTTTCGTTTCCTTTTCATAATTGTTTCTATTTTATCGTTTTCATGTCATAGTGTTCGTATTGTTATACAAGAAATAAATTTATTCTTTTACAAAAGAATAAAGAAATGTAGTTTGCAATGATAGTAATATCTATTTGATTAACAAATAAATTTCGATGTCGATTAAAATTCTTTATAACATTTAACTGTACAATTATGATTGAATAATTATATAACTAAAAAAATTTTCTGTTCTGTGAAAAATATTTTATCCCTTTACTTTATACTATATATACAGACTATAATTTTATTTGCGCCTAGAGATTTTTTTATACGTCGATTAAAAATCGATATTTTTATATCAAATGTGTCGAGTATTTATTTTCCTAAAAAATTTTATCGTCGAGAAAGAAACTCATTTTTCCCAGGTGTTTTCCTAGAAAAGAACTCGACATTGAAAACCAAATTTTTTTTGCAACTATTGTTTTCTACTTCTTTTCGTGTAAACATCTTTTAAAAAGTCTATTCAAAATTATCTGTACAGGATTAATACAGTAATATCTCCGACAAACTTATTTTATAGATTTTGTACTTATTTATAGATATTTTATAAACTTATTTTATAAATATTTAAAATTTTTCATTATAGAAACATTCCTGCTTTAGAAAAATATAATTTTGAATTATATTGTTTTTTCTTTTCAACAATAGCTACAAAATGTAATATTTCTTCAAATATAAAATATATATTTATGTTAATAAATGAGAAACAAAATATAAAACATTTGTCTGTATTTTTTTCTTTGGCATAAATCTTCATAAAATGAATTATTTTAAATAATAGAGCATTAAATATTAATAAATTAATATCGTAAATTTAACAAGTTACTACGTATAAAAGAAGAAAGATTAGTTGCTTTGTATTACAAAAAATTGTTTACTCTACTTAAAGAAACAAGAAATTCTCAATATCTTCAAAAAATTTAAGTTTCTCTTAAAATAAATAAAGATTCTTTCTGGGGAAAAAAATTTTTCCTTTCCATTCTTTTTTTTCCGCTCTTTCTCGAGTCATTTCCCAGATTTCTTCCAACACTAGTGTCGAATGAACACTAGAGTCTGAAGAGATAAATCTTCAATTAAAAAATTTATATTCGGTCTCTCATTGAAATAATATTTTTCACAATACCATGTGCAATTTCTCGTCAATAATAGCTTCTAAGATATTTAATTGGAATGAACACATTGATTATTAGAATACATTTAAATATCCAAGAGATAATTTTACTATAAAAAGAATCGCATAAAATCTATTACGGGCCTTACACGATCAACAATACTGATCAATAATACTGAATCGGTAATACTGACAGCGTCAATATTTTTACAAGCTAAGATTATTTCTGTAATTATATTATTCATGATTGTAAAATTATATTGATGAAAATACTGACGCATTCTCTTCACACACTCAGTATTACTATCAATATCCCCACCACACAGCGATAACAAAAACTCTGGATCACCGTCAATATTCTACATCAATCCATCAACATTAACCACATACGTTCAATAATACTGTCAGTATTTATTAGTACCGACAGTATTATTGACTCCATGCAGTTTACGTTATAAATTTTCAGTACGGACAAAGTATATAGGAACCTCTAGCAGAACCATATCATAGAGAATGCATGAGAAAAGATAAGTGAAAGAAGCCTCAAAGAAGAATAAGTTCTGTAATCGTCGGTTTCTCTACATGTGGTGAGGAGGGAAGAATCCGAACGATGACTGGCGACACTACAACGGCTCTACCGTTTCTCGGATATTAATATTCAACGCGATATAATGCGATAGATAGCGTCAACAACTGTAAAAACCGTTCCGCGCCTACAATCAGGTATTTCTGTACCGCTGCGGTCGTGCCTGCGCGCGATTCCATGCACTTTCATAGCGCAGTAGCGTAGGAAACAATGATGCGCGATGTATACAATATTTAACGACGAAAGAAGATAATTCTGTCTTATATAAATTATTTCATCTTAACTTGTTGAAAATCCTGTCCTGGTGAAAATTTTTCTTCAGATTTTTTTAGACGAATTGAAACACTTTTCACAGAAATACTGAGAAAATGTACGTCTTTTCTTTTTTAATTTTTCATAGAAATTTTATAAAGTTATACACAGAAAAATTTCTAAATTTTAATTTCTAAATTTTAAATTTACACAAAAATAAAAAAAAAATACATAAAAACATTTTGAGAAAATTTTATAAACTCGATCAAAATTTTACTCAGAATTTTTATATTAATTAGAACACTTTTCACAGATATACTAATAAAATCTACATTTTTTAAAAATTCTTTTAATACATGTAAATTTTGAAATATTTTAAAATTTGTATAAAAAATATTGTTTTTTTAATTATACATAGAAAAATTCTGAGAAAATTTTATAAACCTTATAAATCTTTCTCAGAATCTTTATATAAATTTTCCAAACATTTGTATAATTTTCAAACTTTACAGAAAATTTCTCAGATTTTTTATACAAACCTTAGAATATTTCAAAATTCACCTGAAAAATTTCAGGACATAGACTCTCTTATTATTAGTGTTTGAAAGTTGTTCCAATTCTCATATAAAAAAAAATTGTAAGAAAATTTTTCACCAGGGTATCTCCATTGTATTCAACGGTACGAGGAAATATATGGAGTAATCCAGTTAGAGAGGAACCGAGTTGAGTCACGTGTGATATATCCTGTCGCCGATATTCCTACACGCTACACCGTGATCTTCGTAGACCTCAACTCGACGACGACGCAGTTGAGCGAATGTGCGAATACCGCGGGCGGCTAGTAGTAAACCGCACAAATCTCGCGAGCGGGCGCATGCGCATCCACCGTGGAATGCACGCTCTTGCGTACCTTTACCTTCCTCCCTCCCCAACCTCGCCCTCGCCAACCCTCTTGCATCTTCTCGCGGCTGGCCCTTCTACTCGCTCTCCCACCCTCCCGCACCTCTCCCTCCCTCGCTCCTGCACCTCGCGGAGCCATTGCAATCTCTTCTTTGTTGCTTTGCCACGCCGCTGCACCGTTTCGGTACGTTGCCTTGTACATACGCGTCACACTACGCGGCTCATTTCATTCGGCGATGTGATGTCATACACCACGTCGAATACGCGTATGTATGTGCGAACAGGAGCGCGCGCGCGCGCACAAGCGCATGCTGCGTGTGCATATAATATCCATGCACGTGCATATTTGTAAAAAAAAAATTTGGGAAGCACGTATAATTCATATTTTTATAAAAATGCGTATCACATCGCGTGCGATTTTCGATTCGCGATTCAAGTAAGCGCTTTCCCCCCAATTAGTTCAATTTTTTTCTGTCTTTGTTTTATTAAATTTAAAATTCTTATTAAAATCATTTTTTTTACAATTGAGAGAAATCCACTATAGTTTTAAAAGCTCAAAAAGAAACTGAAGCTTTTCAATGTTTTCACGAAATTTCTTAGTTTCTTTCTTAAAGGAAACTAAATTTATTAAAAAGATTCATCTACAAGTTAAATTTTCCAATAACTTTTTGGAATAATTCAACTCAGAAGATCCGCGAAAATTTTGGAAAAAAAAAAACGGTTTTCTTTCAAATTTTTCAAACTATAAAATCTACAATTTAGAAATTTTTAAAATTATATATGATGATTATAAGATATTAAAGATTTTTCTAAACTGTACAAAAATAACTTGTTAAATAAGGATTTTTGTACGTAATTCGAAGAATTTTGTTTGGTAATATCTGTAAGTTGATGAACTTGACCCATTGAGAAGTCGAAAATGAGTTACCAAGTATTTTTAATACAAAAATACTTCAAAGAAACTAATATATGATAATTTACTAAATGTTAATATGATAAGCTCATTCAAAATTCGTATTAAAAAAAAATATATATATATATTTTTTTTAAGAGGATAAGCAGAAGTTCCACGACCTCTCTCTTTCCCTCCTTTTCCCCTTCTTTTCTTCTTCTCCACGTTTTTCCCCTTCTCTCTCTTTTTCTCTTAAGTGACCTCTATATAAATATATATATATATATATACACACACATATATATCAGGTTTGTATAAATCATTATACTTTTTTAACTAAATTAAATTAAAGTTATTAGCTTATAAAATTAATGTAGTTACTTTAAAAGTTACATATACAAAAACTAATTAAATAAAACTTACGTTAAAATTCAAATAAATTAAATTAAAAGTTAATTTTGAAAAGCATTATTCATATTAAATTTGAAATTTGTAAGTTTTAAAATTAAATTATTCAAAACAATTATAGTATAGATCACCAAACAAATTTAACATTTTATTTGTAAATTAAGTTTATATAAAATAATTAAAAAATGTTACTTTTTTGCAAGAAATGTATTTTTTTAATAATTTTTTTTCTTTTACGCTGGTAATTTTTTAACTTAAGAAGAAATTAAATAAAGTTTATGTATTTAAAAAAATATCTGCTTATGTTAAAAATTAACTAAGTTAATTAATTAAAATTTATTAAGTTAAATTTTCCGAAGTAAAATTTAAAACTCGAAGTGATACAAATTGCATTTCCATGGTATGTACACAAGATATATGTATACAATCCAAGGTCTCATTCATTCTCACACTCATATTAAATACCGAAGACGATGTGCTAGATCGACGACCCCTAGTGAAAATTTTTCTTAGAATATTTTATATAATTTTTCAGAATTTCTGTATAATTTTATCTATTTTTTCAGATTTTTTGTACGAATTGGAATATTTTTCAAAAATATTCGGAAAGTCTGTGTCTTTTTACAGAATTTTTCATTTATATTAATTATAAAATAACTTAAGATTTTTAAGATTTTTTGTTCTATCATTTCTGATGAAATGTTATAAAATCTAAGAAAGTTAAAAATATTTTTTTAGAAATTATGGGAAATCTCAAAATATTTTAAAATTCACATACATGAAAAATTCTAATAGAGGATATAAACATTCTAAAGTACGTTCCAAAATTCTCCCCCTCGGTTAGAATAACTTTGAGTGACCAATCAGGAGGAAGAAGTTTCAAGATTTAAAAATCTTCATCCTGATTGGTCACTCAAAGTTACTCTACCCGATGAATAGAATTTTGGAACGCACCCCAGTATGTTTTCGAATATTTATAAAAAATCCAATTTATATAAAAATCATAAGAAAAATTTGCACCAGAAACAACTTCCATTTTCATCATACGGTCGATCCAATCCTCCATACCGTTGTCCTCGGCGCGATTTACAAATTCCTCGATTCAATTAGCGGCGAGAGTGATCGTTCGATCAGCAAAACGCGAGAAAATGCGGCGTGCCGCGCGCGAATCCGCATTCGTTCGTCAACAGCCGAGCATGAGGCGAGTGGCAGGCGAATTAGCGAGGGACGTTATACCGCGGCGATTACACGAATCGAAGGAGCCACGGCGCGGTGCAGCGCGGCGGTGCAGCGCGACGCGGCATGCCGCGGCACGCCGTTCACTCGATGGAAAGCGGGGAACGCGCGCGCACAGGGATCGCTCGCTTTACCTTTTCTTTCGCGGTGTCTCAGCAATGGTCTTCACGGTCGACGATTTATCTTGGCGCGAAGGGCATCTCGGGGCGGCGTGCGTAATCCGGTTAATCCAACGTGACACAGGAGGGACGTGCGCGGGTTAGCCGCGCAACAGGTGGTCGTCGAAGGTAAACACTCGCGGATCGGGATGCATTCGTGTATACATATATATAATACGGATGTTACATATACGCACAGCACACAGGCCACAAACCGTCGCACCGCGAGTCGTCCGCCTCGCGAGAAGTGAACCGAACCACTCCGCCGTCCGCTCCCACTCGCGCTCGCGCTCGCGCTCGCGCGCGCGTTTCACAACGCGCGGCTCCACAACGCGCTTCTCGCGGGAAGCCACCGGCGCGGCGGGGACACACACGCGCGGACTCGCGGAGCAGGAAACGCGCCCGCGCCGCGCTGGCGGCGAACGCGGATTCCTTCTGCGCGGGACAGTTCTCTCTCCGCGTGCGGCGCGAAGTCACGCGCGAACGGTATATTACGAACTTGTTGCGAGAGAAGTACGTCTCGAGTCGCGCGGTGAGAGTCGCAGCCAACTTCAGGGAACGTTGGGACGATGCACCACGGTGGAGCGCGCGAACGACGGACGTGCGCGCAATCACGACATTTTACACCGGCAGCCGGCGAGTGACTGACTTGATTGGCGGCACGCACCGGCCCGCGCTCGCGCGCTCCACGCTCCACCATCGGCTCCGGCTTCAAACTCCTCTCCGGCACACACCGGCACTCGGGCAGCTCGGGCGGCTTCAGGATAATCACCCCAGTACCGGAATACGCGCGGCATGATTCTGCGGAGAATCTACTCGTCGAAATTATCCTCATTTCAAGGACCATTCGATCGATTGAATGCAATGTTAATTATCGATCGAGAAAGGAATTAGCTTTTATTAAAAAGCAGGTTCTTTTGTGCGACTTGATGACGCAACAGAAAAGCAGATCATTTTTCTTCGAAAAAATTAGTCGAAAATTCAATGGAATGAAATAGAATGTAATAATATGAGGCTTTGTTTCTGAGAAAAATTACTTTCTCAAAGATTAATCTTCATTTCAGAAAGATTAACCAATGTGTCTTTATACTTTTCTAAATTTATAGATTACCTTCAACGTTACGAAAGCCTTCAATGTGACTGGAAAATAATCGATCTTTAAATAAAGCCAGGGACGGCACTAAATTATTCGGACCCCTATACAATATATAAATCACAGTCCTCTATACAGGGTTGGGTAGTAACTAGTTGAAAAGATGAAAGTTAAAAAGTTAATAATATTTAACTTAACTTAGTTAATTGTAAATAAATTTTCAATTTAATTTTTAATTTTAACTAATTGTTTTTGAAACATAAATTTTAATTTACTAATTTTTTTTAGTAATTTTTTTTTCTAAGTTAAAAATTTACGTAAAATAAAAAACTTGCAACAGAAAAAATACATTTTGACAAAAAACAATCTCTTTGTTATTTTATACAAACTTAATTTACAAATATATAATAATAATTTATTGATTTAAGCTATTAGCTTAATTTAATTTAAAAAATTTATTTATTTATCCACACGTGTATATATATACAAATGTACGATACATGTCATTTTACATTAAATTCAAAATTAAAAATGAGAAAATTTGCACCAATGTTCTTTTTTTATCATTTTAAAGCTTCAAAAGTCTACTTTGAAATATTTTTCTAAATCACAGAAAATTAAAATATACGTGCATATCAAACGTTTGTTAAATGCAATGTGTAGCCTGCAATATTCTTCTATTTCATATATCGGATGTCATACGCAAGATAAATCCAACGTAAAAACCAGTATGCAGACGTCGCTAGCCGCACATGCGCACTAGCAACCAATAAGAGCGTTAAACGAATCTTAAACAAGATTCACACAGCGTCGACATTCGATGGTGATTAATGTCCAATAGAAAGATACAAAGACAAAAGTATTGCTTATTCTAATATATCGCTTTAGCCCACACATCCCGATAGCCCGCATCGTCGTCTGATCGACATCGATCCGATTGATATTTCTCGACTTGGAAAAGTTATCAACGTCAGTTGATTGGTTACGCGATACGCATTACGCGGAAAATATCAGTCCATGTAATCGCACCTTAATATCAAACGCAATGTGAATCCTGCATAACAGGGGGAGATTCCGCCCCTTCCTCCTCGCTCCGCGGATGCTCGCACCGAATGCTCTGATATGATATAGAGATCGTAGGTTTTGATTGCTTGCGGAAAGCTCGCAACGGCGCGACGGAGTCGGGTCTGTCGGGTTCGTTCCAGCTAATTCGTCACGAGCCTCGAGAACGCGCGCACGTCGGCGATCCTTGCCGCGGTCAACCCGTACACCTTTCCCGTCTACCTGTCCGCCCTACGCGTTACGATCGGCTCGGCACGTCGAGAACGCGACGCCGCGGCGCGAGTCTTCTCACGCGCGACACGTGGAACACGGGCGCCAGGAAGCGGCGCCGTTGTTGCAGTGCGACGACGGTTCCATCGCCCTCCTACCCCACTTTCCCCTCCCTCATCGTCGACGGTGATGCTCTAGCCGACAGATCCCGGTCAACGTCCGTCGTAGTACGATGGAGTTTACGCCGTTGCTAAAGTCCGCGCTAAGTGCTTGCCAGTGTCACGCTCGCATCACCGTGTCATAAAATGGTAAGACTTCCCCTTTTCTCCTTCCCTTGAATAAGAACGATCCTCGCCGGGAGGACAAAGATTATGAAAGAATGAAATTCAATCTTGCACCGTGACACTCGATCCCGCATCTTACGCGTTGCTTCCGTGCTTCTCTTTCGCACGAGACGAGACATCGCGACTCCAGAATTATGAAAATATACGTATTATTCCACGTGGTACACGTATGTAAATATGAATTAGAGATACAGCAAGAGATCAGTCCGTCAAATAAAATGTTTCACAAGGATTTGATAATTTTGATTTCTTAACTGTTATATTATCGCGACTGAAATAATATGCGATTGTGTCTATAAATATTATGATTTTATGCTGTTATTAATTTTTACGTGTGCTCTTCTTGCTTATTTCTTGTGTAAAATAAATTATTTCGTCTTATGTTTATTTACACACGTTGGATATTATGTAACAATATAACAGATAAGTGTCAAACAGTAAGTAGCATAACGGTTACAAGTCATTTATGATTTCAGGGTACAACCATATCGCAATTGGAAAAAGATATTGGCTCCGATCAGTTTCCACCTAATGAACACTATTTCGGTTTAGTCAACGTAAGTGCAATATTGCATCAAGTGAAATTGACATAGCTTAAACTTTTCACTCTAAGAATGAAAATGTTGTTCTTGCAGTTTGGTAATACCTGTTATAGTAACTCAGTATTGCAAGCTTTATACTTTTGTCGACCGTTCAGAGAAAAGGTCTTGGAATACAAAGCCAGGAACAAGCGAACTAAAGAGACCTTACTAACATGCCTGGCAGATCTATTTTACAGTATTGCAACTCAAAAGAAAAAAGTAGGCTCCATAGCGCCAAAGAAGTTTATCGCCAGACTGAGGAAAGAGAAAGGTCAGTGTTCTGAAGGATGCAGATTCATATTTTGTAATGCATTGTTGTAACTTTAATATCTTCTCTTTCTTCAGAGGAATTTGATAATTACATGCAACAAGATGCGCACGAGTTTTTGAACTTCCTTATAAATCACATAAATGAAATTATTCTGGGTGAGTATTTGTTTGTCGCTCTCGAATGGCGCTCGTAGCATCGTATTTACTATCGTGATTTTACACATCAGCGGAGAGAACACAGAGCAAGCCGACTGGAGGGAAGTGTGGGGCAGGAGATGCTGCAGGTTCGCCACCGGAGCCCACATGGGTTCACGAAATATTCCAGGGGATACTGACGTCGGAAACACGCTGCCTTAACTGTGAGACTGTTTCTAGCAAAGACGAGGACTTCTTCGATCTGCAAGTTGACGTAGATCAGAATACTTCGATCACACACTGCCTCAGATGCTTCTCCAACACAGAGACCCTCTGTAGTGACAACAAATTCAAATGTGATCACTGCAGTAGTTATCAGGAAGCTCAGGTATTAATGACGTAGCCTGTTTGATTTACCGTTTATCTTTTGACTAAATCGTCGACTAAAGATATTAATAATACATGATGTGTTTTGAATTACAGAAACGAATGAGAGTAAAGAAACTACCTATGATACTAGCGTTGCATCTAAAAAGATTTAAATACGTCGAACAGTATAATCGCCACATAAAAGTGTCTCACAGAGTAGTTTTTCCATTGGAGCTCAGACTTTTCAATACTGTTAGTATTCGTAAATTCTACTTATGAACACAAAATCTTTTCAGATATACATTTTTTTTGCTTATAATTATTTTAAAGTTTAAAGTTAATGTATAATTATTTTGATTGCAGAGTGATGATGCTGTAAATCCAGATCGCTTATACGATCTGGTGGCAGTTGTGATACATTGTGGAAGTGGGCCTAACCGAGGGCATTACATTTCTATAGTTAAAAGTCATGGATTCTGGTTGCTCTTTGACGATGATATGGTCGATGTTAGTGTTTCCATTTCAATGCCTGTAGAACATAAACATTTACATAAAACTATATCGTAAATAATATTAATAACTATTTTTAATCTCTATTTCTAGAAAATTGATGCATCAACTATAGAAGATTTTTATGGACTCACGTCGGATATTCAGAAGAGCTCTGAAACTGGTTATATCCTGTTCTACCAATCGCGAGATTGTAGTTAAAGTTTAATATGAATAGCAATTGAAGTTAAGCACTCCTATACGCTAATTTCGTATTTTAACAAGAAGCGCGCGGTGCATGTGAATTTTTGAATGTTCTAATGGTTTGTCAGTTTATTTATGAGAATGATAAATGATGTTTTTGTTTCGGCTTATAGAATGACTAGAAAGAGAAAGCGGAATGTAGTTCTATAATTTAATTCCAAATTTTATATAGAATTTTTGGTTTGTATATATAAATCAGCAAGTTGTTCGGGGAAAAATTGAAAGCAGTTTATATTATATGTGATGCTTTATATTTATTTATGTTCAAAAGCTAGTCTGCCTTTTGAAGAGAATGAATAATTTACGTTATTGCAGTAACTTAACGTGTCCATTGATATAAAGAGAAACGTTGGAAGCACTATCAGATTCTATACAAATGTAAAGATATGACTGAGAATAAAAATATTGTTATGAGACTGTGCACTTTATTTAATCATCATATTGAGCAAATAATATATTTGTAACATGAAACTAAAATCAACTGATTTCTTTAAACAAAGCAATTTCATTTTTAATAGTGTTTTTAGAAAAATATCAATTGTTCCATTCTAATCAGGTTTATTTATTTTCCATATCTCAAGACTTCACAGAGAGAAAAACTGTGACAGAAATTCAACCCTGAGGTGTGGAAAAAAGGCAAGCCTAGTTACTCTGACTCTCTACCAATGATAGCAGTATCAAGAATAATAACACTAATCTATTTTGAAAATTTTAGTTTATTATATATTTTAAGCAATAAATTCATATGGGACAGGCGCGAGCAAGATAGGCGCCTCTCGTCCAGACACAATGTGAGCTTTGGAAGGTTCAGCGGGCTGTCTCTTCAGCTGAACGCGAACGTTCGTCTCCTTGGCCTCCTTCCTGAGTCTCTCGTTCTCCTTGACGCGCTTGAGGAAGTCGTCTCTGCACTTGGAGTGGCTCACGTGCTCGATGCGTATGTTGATCCTCTTAGCGATGATGCGTCCGCGAACCCTCTTGTTCACGATCACTCCTAGGGCGTGCGCCGTCACATTGAACACACGGCCGGTCTTGCCGTGGTAGACTTTGTACGGCATGCCCTTTTGCACGGCACCGTTTCCCTTGATGTCAACGATATCGCCGACCTTGTACGTCTTCATGTACGTGGACAGCGGGATGGTTCCACGTTTTCTAAATTTGCGGGAAAAGAGGTCCCGCGTACCTCGCCTGTAGCCTTTCGAGTTTGTCATTTTGGCGATGTGTTAATCTGTAATCAGAAAAGAAAGATGGTATATAATCGCCAAAGCAAAATTGCATAAAAGGTTTGAAAAGTTTTCTCCTAAAAAGAAAACTCTTATTAGTGAAATTTACTTCGAGTACAAATAAATATTTTTTTTTTAGATTATTATTGTAAATTAAAGCAACAGAACGACACTCTTTCTCGACCCAACAAACGTTTCTAAGATTCAATGTGACGTTTAAGGAACCCGCTGGAATTCCGTAGGAACATAACCTCAATATCTCCGTAATTTTTCGCAACCATCCAATGGCAAATAATAATTATATTTCACGTCTTATGTGGTAATTTATACTACGGAAAATGTGATTTGTCAACATAAAACATTGTTGTTACAAGAATTTCTGCGTGCAACGTGTTACAAGCGAAATGCACGTGGCTCGCTGGAGCGAAGTCAATCGAGCGAAATCCAATATTTTGCATTCTCTAAAGCGAGCCGGAAGCGGCCGTGTAACAACAAATGTAAGTTAATACTTATTTTCGACGTACACAAAGGATGGATACTTCAATTTAAGCTAGATTCAAAGAAATAATCTCCAAATGTTAACAAAACGTACACAGAACTCACGTTCACCTCGATGCCACGGAAAAAGAGGCGGTCTAGAGCACTAGAGAGGCGATACGTTCCGACTTCCGAGTGCTTCCGAGTCGATATTTCAGAACGCGCATGACGTCATAGTAATCGGATTCAACCTATCGCCGTCAATGCTTATCGTGATCGTTATCACACGTGATCATTTGAATTTTTCTCCTCTTCTTCGCATAATTGAATTATAATTATATAGAATTGGGTAGTAACCCCAGTTAAAAAGTTAAAAGTTAAATAGCAAAATAAAAAAATTAATAACTTTTAATTTACTTAATTTTTAATGATTTAAATTTTAACTTTAAATATTTTTGAGAAACATAAAATTTATGCAAAGGAGCACGTTTTTCGCGTCATTCCGGGAAGGTTGGTAATATGCGCGTAAATGGGCAATCTTTGGGATGGGGGATGTTGCCGCCTGTGAACAGTGTGGACAGAAAAATCGACATTTCCGTAAGGTGCGCATGTGCACTTTTGTCATGAAACTCTGAACGTCAAGTGTTCAGTGACGCCTGTGAAACTGTGTGAAACAACTGACTTCGCTAAAACCTCTGGCCAGGGTCTAATCACAGCAGTACTCTAATTATTAGCACTTAGACCAATATTGGCCCAGTATATCCAGTATATTCAAGGCCCAGAATAATAATAAGAAGAAGGCGCCTGTAAAAATTGTACTTTTTAGCTGAAGCAGCTGAAGGGATGTCCAATATCCAAGGAGATGGATGTCATTGGGTACCATTGGGTACTATTAAACAAGAAGAAGAAGATGAAAAGATAAAGATCGAAGAAATGGAAGAATTGATGCAGCGCACGTCGCCAGAGCTTGCGGAAGTGGCCAACAGTGCACGCGTCGATACTTTGCCAAAAATCTCACGCAACAAATATGACGCGGCATACTCGGCGTTTACTGAATATAAAAAGCAGCACAAAACGCCGGCGACAACGCAGAATGTGTTGTGCGCATATTTTAAAGAGTTGAGTAATACACATGCTTCTAGCACACTTTGGAACCGCTACTCCATGCTGAAAGCTGAGATCAAAGCGAAGGAGAACATCAGCATTGAGAGTTACACGGATTTGATTGCATTTATCCGAAATCAAGCTGTGAACTATACGCCGAAGCAATCAGAAATATTGACAAAGGATGACGTGCGCAAATTTTTGGAGATCGCCCCAGATAGGGAATTCCTTGCAGCAAAGGTTAATAAAGTAATTCACACGTACACATATACACAGCCACATACGCGCTTGTACACAAAACGCACGCGCGCACACGCACGCGTGCTTACATGTTAAAATCGTCACAAGCACATTTTTATATGTACAAATATTAGAAAAACGCAATTTCACTTATAATAATTTTTGACGCAGGTTATTTTAATAATGGGACTCATGGGAGCATGCAGATGCCAGGAATTGAAAGACATGAAGATAACGAACATCGAAGATAGGGATTCGCTTCTCGTCGTGAACATCCCAGATACTAAGACGCGCAATCCTCGCAAATTCGTCATTGTTGCTGGACCTATTCTAGACATTGTCAAAAAATATAGAAACATGCGCCCGCCATATATTCCTGATCCATCATTTTTTGTACAGTATAGAAACGGAAAATGTACGTCTCAAGTAATGGGAAAACATTCGCTTGCTGCAATACCTTACAAAATTGCAACTTTTCTGAAATTGCCCGAACCCAAAAATTATACGGGACATTGCTTTCGGCGTACTGCAACAACAATTTTTTTCAATGAAGGAGGAGACTTTGTTTGCCTCAAAGAACTGGGGGGTTGGAAATCCGATGCAGTAACTCGAAGATATATCAAACAATCAATCAAGCAGGAAACTAAAATATGTAATGTACTCACAGAAGCAATTAATATTAACGAAAACAATGCAACTCCCACTTCTCGACATACAACGACAACCACTGTTAAAGATATCAGTGCAAGTACTAATAGCAACAATATTATAATCAGCAATTGCATAGTCCATATCCACAATTATGGAAAAGGAGTTTAAAAGTTATTAAGTGTATAACAATATTTAAATATTCTACAATGTGAAATTGTAAACCATTAAATAAAAACTTTTACATGTTACAATAAAAGATATTTAAATACATTGCTATATTTCTTTATTACTTTATAAACTTAATTTATAAATAAAATATTAAATTTGTTTGATTCAATATTATAATTGTTTTGAATAATTTAACTTCAGAAATCTATAAATTTCTAATTCAATATATATAACGCTTTTCAAAATTAACTTTTCATTTAAGTTAACTAACTAGTTAATTTTTTCATGTAATTTTAGTTTTGTTCATGTTACTTTTAAATAATTAAATTAACTTTATTTGTCATTAATTTTAATTTGGTTTAGTTGAAAAAAGAGTATTAACTTATCTAACCCTGCACAATATGAATTATAAAAATAAAAATTATCTGATATTTGCAAAAAAATTTAATATATACATTAATAAATACATACAAATTTCCGATGAAAACATTAGAAATAGCAAATAATTTTTGAATTTTCCTCTATGTGAAGTTTGAGTTTTAGATGAAAAAGTACTAATTATTACCCTGAAATTCTTATAACATCACTATATTCATGAAGTCCATTAATTTCTATATTTCTATATGTCATTTATTACTATAAAAATATATATAAATTATACTTATTTATATAAAGTAAATGTCTATAGCAATATATATAGATAATTAAATTAGTCTGTAAATATAGTCAACGTCTTACCACGAATGCTATGCTGCTAACTCTAGTTTATAAACAAGATACTCTCCTGCATAAAATTAATATTAAAAAAAAAGAAAAAGAAAACAATCTCGTAATAATACGAGAAAATAATTACAAAATAAAAGTACACAATATATAAGATATAATATATATGTTTTGTCTTCTGTAAGTTAAATGCCCTATATACAATGAGTACAATTGTCGGATTTAGATGCAACTTTTAATCTAATTGTGTCGATTATTCCTTTCGTTTCCATAATCCCTTCCTTGCTATTCTTGTCGAACCGCTAGAAGCAAATAACTAAAGTAACACTCTGTCTCAGGAACAATACTACAAATATATGATGGGAAAGAAAAAATTTAATTAACAGAAGTCAGGTTTAGCGGAAAATATGATCCCAATGTACAGTCGGGCTAAAAGTTGCGTCTAAATCCGACTTTTATGTGAATTCGTGTAACTTTAAGTATGTATAGTTGAATCCTTTGAGTACTATTGACACATGTATAAACTCAGAGAAAAAAGTTTATCGTATAGCCTCTGTTGATACATATATGCACTGAAAGAAAAACTATTTTTGTTCCAGTCATACAGAGTGTTTCTTCGTTGTTACGTACGAAAGGATTAATGACATCTTATATACAATAGATGTAAAAATATGTCAAATCATCGCGTTAATTAACAGTGATTGCGGAACCTAGTTGCCGCATCAGTTTGTAGCATTCCTGAAGACGTTTCCTATCCCCTATTCTTTCGAGCGTTTTGGCAGCCTCCGCGAGCATGCCGGCGCGTTCACCTGGCGAGGCTAACAACAACGTTGGTAGATGTCTGCACGCCAGACATAATGCGACCGCGTGTTCTCTCTCGCTGTTGTTCTGCTCCTGTGATCGATCCTTTCCGCATATGATCGAAGAGCGCGAATTTCTGTGATGCAGACTTCGATCCAGTAAAATCTGAGTCTTCACCGGCGTTGCCCCGGCCATAATGCGCGCCGTAGCTTCGTATAGGAACACTCGCGCCAATACAGACTGAAAAAAAGTAAATAACAATGTTCAAGGTGCCTCAAATAAGTTATATTACAAAATATAGTTCTACAGCAGTTATACAGAAAAATTTTATTTTATCATGTTAGAGTTCGAGTTTTATTGAAACGATGCAGTAAAACAGAAATCATAGACTTACGCTTACCGGGATGTGCTGACACAACTGTCTCAAGCACGCCAAATCACGTTGGAACCCAGCAAGGGATGCGCTCACGATCGATCTTTCTGGTTCCGCGTCCATCTCTTGCCAAAGAATCGTGCGTAATTCGAGAAGCCAGTCGCAAACCAATAATTGGGTAAGCTGAAAGATAAACGAGATGAATTTAGTAGAAGGTAAAGAACATTTGCGCAAACACACAAATCACACAAAATAGATATAAAAATTATTACACATATGCATAAAAATTATTACACATATATATAAATGGTGCTGCGACCTGCCACAGGAGTTGCACTGCAGGAGTATTGCATAGTTATATTTCATGCAATGCAACAACAATGCACACTTGTAACAGATAAACGGTAGCACGGTTTATGCTCGAAAAAAGTTACCCTCCGCACATATACGTAAACGAAATGTAACTATTCTAAGCACACAACGTTCAATCAATGACAGAATTTGAAATTTGTGTCATCGCCTTTGCAAAGATATACATCGATATACTAAATTATTATTATATATTGTTTCATCAAGTAATGTAAATGAATAATGAATTTCCACATAAACGATTCACTATTTACTTGATTCTGTCAAGTTCCGTCGTTGCATTTAACGTTTCTTCAACTCAACGTAGACCACATATCACATTTGAAGAAACTACATTGGTAACATAATTATTAAAATTAAAATTTATTCTGTTAACTTACCAAAATTTGTTGCGACGATTTCTCTTTGCAATGGTAGTAAACCATGGACTGTTCAAGCAGCAGTCCCGCCTGATCGATAAAACGCATGGAAACTATCTTTGTAGGATGTTTTGCCACTTGTAGAACATTGAGCACGGCGTGGGGTAACGGGCTGCTGCTACTGTTGTTGCTAATTTGGAAGTTTCTCTCGTACGGAAATTTACTCTCCACAATGCTCCATGCCTTCGAATCCTCTTCCCCCAATCTCCAACTCGCGGCAGCGCAAATTACCGCGCCCCACCATAATCCAATCTCATCTTCGCATGCTACAAAAAGAGAAAAACAAATAAAATGCACTCGAAAACATAATTAAGTGCACAATTATGATAATATATAACAATAACATAATTTTAAAAAATACATTCGTGCGAGCTGTCTTTTTTGCAATTTCAAATAATCTTTTCGTACTTGCTGCGTTGATTTTGTCAGCACATGGGAAACAGGTTTCCACTTCTGCGGAGGCCATGATTATCCGTCCCAATTCGAGTACGGATGATGCATGACATTCTCCGATGGTGCCGGTTAATAAACGCAAACACTGCTCGATCAGATGATCCCTGTAAGCACGAGCCGCGTATGACAACGGATCTGCCCGGCTGCTCTGCGACGTGAATTCGCTGTCGGATTGCTTCTTGTACTGCCACTTCTGCGACGCCAAGAATCTCGCGCCCTCGTCGGTCATGATCCACTTTAATTTCGGGGGTACGGCACAGGAGGACAACAAGACGCGCGCCTTGCCTAGATAATATTTGTGTATGTACGGGAAGAAGGATTGTTTCAGGCAGAGAGCGACGTTCACATAGATCTCCGCCAGAAGTGGCTTCGGCACACTCTCGCCGGCAGCCTCCGCGTAATTGACAGCGCAAAGGGCGAGATACAGGATCGAGTCCTTCGTTCCCTCGGACATACGGAGGCAGAGCATGTGCTGATAAACGATAGCGATCTCCACAGCGCACGTCTCCGCCTGCTGCCGTTCCGATTTCTCCGACAGCCACTTGCTGATCTGCATGACCCATCTGCCCAGCCATAACTTGTGAAGAGTCTGCCGTACTATTTGCCATGTGGTAGCGAGAAATGTCTCCGTGCGTGATAACGGGAAAGACCGGCCGAAGTATTGCAGGCACTGGTGTAAGTCTCGATACGCCTGATTGCACTCGTGCTTGGATATATTGAATTCGGCCTGTCGTATCCAGCGACGTACTTCGAGAAAAGCCTTGCTGTCGGTAGGCAAAACTGGGTCGCCATATAGTAATAGTTTACAGAGACCGACCGCCAAGAGTATCAGATTGGTAAACCAGAGAATGACGTTGCTCCATAGTTGCTTGTCCGATTCTAGCTGATCTGTAATCAAAAAAAGGAAATATTAGCAATAGAAAACTTATCAAAATCGCGCATGGGAAATAATCCACTGTCCGTTACCTTGATAATTAAGTATCGTACGTCCGTCTAGTTTCGTATTCACGTAATCGTAATTGAATCTTCCGATGTTGTTCACGAGGATACCAAGAGGATTGA
The DNA here is from genome assembly GCF_016802725.1 of Solenopsis invicta. Lineage (NCBI taxonomy): Eukaryota > Metazoa > Arthropoda > Insecta > Hymenoptera > Formicidae > Solenopsis > Solenopsis invicta. The sequence goes on from NC_052665.1 coordinate 5,272,990, forward strand.
ATGCTAAAAACAATAGCATGAATCCGCACAACGTCAGCCGAGTATGATCTCTCATGCCTCCGTTGGACGAAGTGGACATGGGGTGCAGACTGTGCATCACATCTGAGTCGTCCTTAACCGACGACGGAGATGGTGGTGACAACGGCGCAGGTCCGGGCGACAAAGATGGTTCACTCGAATCGGAACGCGGAGGCGTCAGCTCTCCGATAAACGTATCGCGAACATTTTGCCGTTGCGCTATTTTCAGTGCCAAATTCTCAGCCTTCAATTTCGCATTAGAGTTCTGCAAATACCTGTGTTGCGCAAAGTAATTAGAAACTGTCCATTTTATCAATCAAATTAAACTCTTTCAAATCATGCTTACTTGATGTAGTCGATTGTTTTTCGTAAAATTGCCGACTTGTTCAACTTGGCATCAATCCCGACTATAATGTTCTTCAGTTCAATTATCTTATCGTTGATTGACGTTCTGTAACGACGCTCGATAGCGTTGTGAGCACTGCGTTTCACCTCCCTCACTCTCGGTACACCCACGTGCGTGGTAGTGTTTAGACGATTAATTTGCACCTTGTCAGTGTCCAGCACCACAGGAATCCCTTAAATCAAACACAATAAAATATTAACGCATGCTGTAAAGTAGTAATTACATTCTCATTATGCATATAACGCAATTATTCATATTCATGTAAATATCATAATATACCTGTTGAATAACTTATTCTTCATTACTTTTATATATATATATAATATATATATATATATATATATATATATATGACTTACCAGTGGTCAATACTGTCCCACTCGTGGTATTCACGAGAGTGTGTATCTGATGTGGGACAGGAGTCGTTGTGATGGTCTGTCCACCCTTTGAATACACAAGAGACTCTGACTTGATCAATTTGGCTGGTAGAAGCAGTTGCCGCTGTTGAGTGACCGGCGCCAGAGTTACGACGTTCGGCGACTGCACGTTGAAATTCACATTCTGCGGTATCGCGTACTGCGAACTGAACACCGTAGGCTTCGCCGAAGCGATTATTCTCTGCGGTCTGTTGTTTTGTTGTTGTTGCACCGATGTGATGTCCTGCTGCACATAGACAGGCTGACTGGCATCCGTTGTCGTTTGCTGCGTCACCATAACATTTGCATTGTTCGGTGGTTCGAGGATCGTCTGATTCTTGAAGTCCTTGAAATCCTTAAACTCATCATTATTGAGATTCAAGAAGTCAAACGTGTCTCCATCCACCGGCATTGGTTCGTCCAGCTCAGAGAGCAAAGCCTCATCACTGAAGAGCTCATTCTTCAGCAATTCACTCTCGCAATTCGTAAGAAGATCTGCAAGTTAACAATCGCTATAATTTATCAATAATATAACATTTGACACTAACATTTACATAATATAAAAGTAAATAATATAAACATCAATTCTCACCTTTAAAATCTTTTTAACTACTTTTGTATAATTATAAAAAAATCGTATAAATTGGAAATTTTAAATAAATAATTTTATATTAATAAAGTGACATTATTTAGAATAATGGGAAATCATTGTTAATCAATGTTCACATCGCGCGATTTTCACGTTGCTCCTATGCACTGACGATAAGTAAATAGATAAAAGACTTCTGTTAATAAATGGAGCAAGGTAATACCTGGCGATAAAACGTCACGTTATCTTCTCGAAATACGCGCGAATATCACATTCGAGGGTGAGAGAGAGGGAAAGGAGGACACGACGTGTCGGAAAAAAAAGACGGAGCGCAAGACCTACCGTCGATGCCAGTGACTTCATTTAAATTGAAGCTGTCATTCGATTGAAAACTGGAAAAGTCATTTTCCTGGGTCGGCACCCAGCCGCCCGGATCTGCCATCGCCGTCACCGGCCACGAGTGTCCAGGGTAAACTTGCGAGCCGTCAAAAATCGCGGAGCGGTCGAACGATACGTCAAAACGCAGTAGCCGGAAAATTACAAACAATCGTACGACCCTCGCGCGACCAATCCGGGCCGTCGTCGGCGATCAGACGATATTACGTCATTTCAGTTTACGCGTTCCCAAACCCAACGAGTTGGGACCGTCCGCTCATGCGCAGATCCCGGGAGGAAGCAACGAGCGCCGGAAGCGCGCAGCGCAGTAAAATCCCCCAAGTTGATTTTTGCTCCGAGCGGTTTCCTAACCTGTTTATCCCCCCCCCACTTCTTCCAGATTCTTCTATATGTTCCCCTATGCAATTTGGCGGCAATTCACTTTAGTCTTTGTCCCGGTTAAGATGGTTTGTAACATCGATTCCGTTGCTTGAAAAGGAAGTATATTTTCGTTAATCCCGAAACGCGTCTGAAGATTTTGTTCGAGACATTCGCCTTGTGATCCCGTTTAAAGATCTCGCACTGCAATTGACTGCAACAATGGAACAAGCTACTCCTAAAGCCATACATTGTTACGACTCGAATACGATTTATCCAGAAAACAATAATTGTTCATCTTTCCTCGCAGGTAAAATTATCGTCATTTTCATCGGTTAAAAAAAAAAAGACAGAAAAAGAACTAACGTGTTCACACTGTATTCGCACATACTTTTATAAGTACGAATCCCAAATTCTAGTGCTGGTCTTCACCGGTTCCGACTTAAATTAACGGTTATGACCTTTACAAAACCAGGCTTATCATGTATTGACATTAGGTGTTTGTAAATATTGTATATATTTAAGTATGGCATGTTGAAGCCTCTAATTTCAAGCCTTTTCTCAACGAGAATTTAATTAAGTAATTAGTTAATTAATTTTATTATGAACAAATTAAATTAAAATTATAATAAATTATTTTCAACATTTGAAAAAATAGAAAAAGGTCTAACATGTTTACATCAAATTTGCATATTTGCGTATTTTTACTTTTATGTTCAAATCCTAGTTAATTTTCTCAGCAAGGATGTAATTATTTAATTTATTTAATTGTGAATTAATTTAAATATAATTTTTATATAAATGTTTAATTAATGTAATAATGTAAACTTTTATAATAGTTTAGATTAATAATCCTTTAAAAAAAACATGTAAAATTTACACACATATTTATTGAAATTTAAATAGATTTTGAGTTTATTCAAACTTCAGAAATATTGCCTTATATGTGGTTTCTTGCTTTTATATATATATATATATATATATTGTAGAAATGTGCATTAATAGAATGTTTTTAATGTAATTTATTTTTAAAAAGTAAAAACAAAGCTATATAACATGTGTAAAGTGCATAGTGTTTAGCATATTATAAAACCTGAATGTACATATAAATGAATTTAGCAAAAAAAGACCTCCGACTTTAAAAGTGTTTACTTTACTACTACTAAAGTGTAGACTTTAAAAATAATAATTTAATTGTAGGCTTTTTCTTTTTTTTTATACTTTAGTAATTCTAAAAAAAATTTTTTTTTTTTGTAGATGATACATTGATTGCGCCCAGTGATGTTAAGTTCAAAGACTCTCCATTATATGAAAAAAAAATTTCAAAAAAACGAAATGTTAATCTTGAGGCTAAGCTAGAGAAACAGCTTGAGGAAGCGGAATATATCAAAGAGGCTAACAACCGAAGATACAAGCAACTAATGCACTTAGTAAATATGAGCAAGTTTTATTCATCCTATCTACTAAAAAAAATTGAAGATGACAAAAATAAGAAAAACAAGACTACTTCAAAAAGAAAGTCCAAGAAAGCCATTGGTCATCCTTTGGTTAACAATGAAAATATACCACCAAGTAAAAGGCTGAAGGGAGTTAACAAAGAAAATTATAGCATACAAAAACATACATCTACAGAGGTGAGTAGTGCAAGACTTGAACTTTTCAATAATATGAATTGTACAAAGATAATTAAAAGCTGATGAAAATTTTTTACAGATAAAGAAACAAGCACAGATTACAGAAAAGAAGATTCTGAACGAGGATGAGATCGAGGTGGAATTATCTGCAGATTCAGATACTGAAGTGGATTTGAAAGTAATTGCCGAAACCAATACTGACTTTATTAAACCAAAATACTTTTGCGGTGAGCTGTACAATTATCAAAAAATAGGCTTAGAATGGTTGAAACGGCTTTACGACAACGCACTGAACGGAATATTGGCGGACGAAATGGGACTTGGGAAAACGGTACAAGTGATATCCTTGATATGTCATCTTATAGAGAAGAAACAACCAGGACCTTATTTAATAATCGCACCTCTTTCCACTTTACCAAATTGGATCGCAGAATTTGAAAGATTTGCTCCCGCCATACCAATCGTTTTTTTCTATGGTTCGAAGGAAGAAAGAGAACAAAATCTATACAAAAAAATTAAACAAAAGTACCATGTTGCAAATGAATACTGGACACAGCCTGTTGTACTCACTACATATGAAGTACCACTAAATGAAGCTAATTTTCTTCGTACTCAACACTGGAGATACATCGTAGTAGATGAAGGACAAAGAATTAAAAATTATAATTGTCAATTAATCAAGTATGTAACCTTAAAAATCAGTTACATTAAAAACAAATCAACAAATTTTAAGAATTATTTTTAGAACTGATTACAAGTTCAGTAAATCAATAAATATTTCAATAATATATATTTGGTAGACATAAAAAAAAAATGTTTAATCTTGAAAATAGTTTCATCAAATTGAACTTCTGTATTACTTTGCTTTTAAAATTAAGATTGTTGTATATTTATTTTTTAGAGTATTGAAAAATCTACGATCTGTGAACAGGCTAATATTAACTGGAACTCCACTTCAGAATGATCTAACTGAATTATGGTCTCTTTTGAATTTCTTAAATCCAGAAATCTTTGACAATTTGGATACATTTGAATCATGGTTCGATGTTAATGAACTTCAGCATCAGGATGGCACTGAAAAAGTTTTGAAACAGGAAGAAGAGAAACAGGTGTTATTGTCGTTACGCGAGATTTTAAAACCATTTATGTTAAGACGGTTGAAAATTGACGTTTGTAAAGAGATACCGCCTAAGAAAGAATTAATTGTCTATGCGCCGCTCACGGAATTGCAACATGATTTGTATCAGGCAGTACTAAACTATGACATAGAAATGCTATGCAAAATCGAGAAAGAAGAAGAGATACTAGATGTAGATGGTGTAAGACCGAAAAGACAGTGTGTTTTGAGACAGTATCAAAAGAAGTACGGAGAGAACAAAGCATCGAATGCTTCATTACAAGAGATCGAAAATAATAATGATTGGAAACTGACTGCATCCAAGGCGAGCGAAATAATGAAATGGAAACAATATGCTGACATTACAGACCGTAATAGAGATTTCTTTATTGAAGTTAAGACTCAAAATAGATGTAAGTGCATTAACGCATTTTCATACACATAATTTTATACTTCATGTTATATGTTATTTCGTTATTTTTATTTTTAGTTATGCTGTATAAAAGAATCGTCAATCATCCGCATTTGGTTCATTGTCCATTGGATGACGTTGGTTTACCGAAAGTTGATGATGATTTGATCAAATCCTCTGGCAAGCTTTTAGTATTGGACGCTATGCTGGCGAAACTTAAAGTGCAGGGTCACAAAGTTTTATTATTTTCGACTATGACTATGATTTTAGACTTGATTGAGGATTATCTCACGTTACGAGATTACAATTATGTGAGATTAGACGGTAGTACTGCAATTGAAACGAGAAAAAAAAATATTAATAAATTTAATAATGATCCGGATACATTTTTATTCCTCATATCGACAAGGTCCGGTGGGGTTGGATTAAACTTAATGAGTGCCGATACTGTTATCATATACGACAGTGATTGGGTGAGTTAATATCAGTATTATTTTTCACACTTCCACACATGCTAATATTCGTATTTTTTTATTCACATTTGCTTCTTAACGCTTACAGAATCCACAAGCGGACATACAAGCTATGGCTCGATGTCATAGAATAGGCCAAACAAAACCCGTAGTCGTCTACAGATTATGTACTAGAGGAACAATTGATGAAGCGATTATTAAGCGAGCCGAGGGCAAACGTATTTTGGAAAAAATGGTTATCTCCAAAGAATTGAAAAATCTTACTAGAGAAACTTTGTCCGAGTTGAAAAAGCTGATGGAAAGTAAAGAGTACAAAGTTGTTAGATCTGAAAAGGAAGGTAAGTTTTTGCCGTTGCATATTATCCAAGATGTGAATGGAATTGCAAATTATCTAAAGAATTGTTGAAAATAAAATAATTTTTCTTATAGTTTTTACAGAGATGGAGCTAAATAAATTGTTAGACAGAAGTGATATGATAATTAATAATAATGACAATTTACAAGGATAAATAAAGACTACCATAAATATAAATCATGCATGTACGACATTGTCTCAAAAGTACAAAATCGTCAGACAAGAAAATGATTATATTACTTATAAATATGAAATGGCTTCTAATATATGTTAGTAACGATTATAATATGAACAATAATTAATATAAAAATCAGTTTGTTATTTGACTTTTCAAAAAATACATGAAATAAAAATAAAAATCACTTATCTTATTATTTAATTGTTAATTGATGTGTAAATTATGGCAGTATACTCTTTCTTCCTTAATATAAAATTACAACAAAATTTATTTAACACTTTAGACGAATCTTCAACTATGTTTACATACAGCTCAAGATTTATTTGATTTGATACGAGTCTTTCCTACCAGAGGATTCTTGTATTTGTAAGACTGGGTTAACCGTTCGCGAAACTCGGCTTCTAATTTCATATATGTTCCACCTGTTTCAATTTCAACATGTTATTTACACAATAAATATTTATGTATTTATTTTGAATGTGTAATATAATAAGAAACATACCAACAGGTTGTTTAGTTTTAGAGACGTGTTGTTTGTTATTAAATTTCGATAGCAAGTTTTCCGTGACTGTTCTCTTTGTCAGAAGAGCTATCATTTGCGCCGCGGCTCGTTCCTCAAAATCTCTCTGATTATCTTGATTGTGTCTTACATTCAAGTTTCCGCTCCAACATCTACCGTTGCTCCTAGATAATAAAATCAAGTATAAACATTTTGTGTTACAAAGTATGCTTCCTATTTCATCGACACGATTTATTACTTGTGATTATTCTGATGTTTTGCTTTAGCTGTTGATTTCAAAGCGCATAAGGTATTGGATTCTTCACTGTAGTAAGATTCGTCGTCCTCGCTGTCATCGTACACGGTCCCACCATCGTCTTCGTCGTCCTCGTCCGTAATCGAGGAAGTGGGAGATGAAACATCGGTGGTTACGGAAATTCGCCGATAAAGTTTCTGCAAAGACTTTTGCGAATCTTGCGCTTGGAGCAATCGACGAAGTCCCGAACCTCCCCAAATCTTTCCTATTTTTGTAATAATTTCTTCTACGCTATAGAATTTCATTTTTTTATATATATACAAAAAGTGAAGTGTTAAATAGACATTTACCGAGCAGACCAAGTTTTGGTCTCTGTGGCACGAGTTCTATGCCATTCCACCACATTGTATCCTTGCACACTAATTTGCCAGGACGAAGAGACGGGTCGCGTGTTACTAGCCGTGTGATTTTTTCAGGGAAAAAAAGCTGGGGTGCTTCCAAAGTTATCACTTCTCTGTGCGCTGTCAGGATATTTAACGTACTTGATTCTTTCTCGCCTTTTATATCTGGTATGTGCTCCTGAAGAAAAATTATAAATTTTTATAAACGATATTTTTACATATTGTATATTATATTTATTCATATTTATAAGAATAAATTCTACTTTACAGTACAAAAGATACATAAAGCTAATACTAACTTTGTATCTGCATCCACTTTGATTGGGTAAAGCTTCAAATCTATAAGCAGATTGACTACAACACGGGTATCTTCCCAATGGGAAAGGCACAGGCCTTTGTTGCTCGTTTACGAAGAATTGTGCAGGCTCTGGATGGTAACAACACCAACCAAGCTGATGTATCGGGAAGTACACATTGCAGTATTGACAGAACAAGAAATGGCAGTCTCCCCACAATCTCCAATACACTTTGCGCCAAGAACGCAACTCCGATCGCAAGGCAACGATGTAATCGTTCAACGTCCATGTCAAATCTCTACAAAATTCAGACATCTTTCAGGTGTAATATTTATGTTATGAAAACGCACGTGCGTTGTGCATGCGCGTACCTGACATGCTTGCTGTGAATAGCTCCCTTGTTATCAATTTTCATTGCACTTGGAATGCAAGGCACAAAATCGGAAATCGATTGTATAACATTCTTGCCACACTTTCCACATCTAAACATCATAGCCAATGAGCTATAGTGTCCTTTTTTGTTATCTGGAGTAGCCTCTACTAGAGACATGATTAACTTACAGAACAAACGACTCTGAATTTTATCTTTCTTGTCTTTTAGCATTTCGACATCTTCGTTAGTAAATAAATCAGCCAATCTATCGATAATCGTAAATGTTAATAAAATGGAAAAGAAACGACTTTAATCATTTGTTAATACTACGTGATATCACGGTATATCATATGCAAAATATATTCATAATTATGACAACAATAAAACGCATGCCTTGTGAGAAGATTATCATCTAGACATGTCAAGATTGTTGACGTCTTTAAGATATCTGCCATATTGTCGTGACAATATTGAAGGCAATTTTCCAAGAGTGGTTCCATTTGTAGAAAGCAGGCGGATACCATGATCGGAATGACGTTATTCGCCTCTAAAACCGGCCACTCTGACTTCTTTATGATATCCTTCTTCACCCATCTCATCAGCCAGTCGAAAATAACCACGTCGCAGTGTACCGATATGTCTATCTCGTCGAGCTTCTGTCCCGCTGTAACGTCAGCAAAATAACACATTTTCTGTATGAGAAGCTTCTGCGGACACCGAAAGTTCTTTTTGATATTCTTATCTTCGTCGCATACATGGATTTCCACTTCGCTCCTATGACAATAAATATGAAGAAATAATTGTGAATCATTAAAGAAATTTTTATAAATTCTTTTAGTATTCTGTAAGAAATTGCAGTTGAAAGATACTTACTCCGACGATTTCTTGCTCGCCTTGCTCTTTTCCTTGTCTCTCTCCTTATGGGTCGAGGTCTTACTTTCAATTATGTTATTCAAAGAGGAACTCTTTTTAACATCCGTAACTGCAGCAGACTTTTTAATAACGGGCTGTGATAGAGCAGACTTTGGGAGCATGTACGGCAAAACGGAGTCCAGTAATCCTTCGTGCAAAATATCTCTCAAATTCTCCTTCATGACTTTCGCTAAACCACTTTCACTCTCTTCTAAACGTTCCTTAGTCTGCAATGCTTTTTCCTTTTCATTCTGGACTTGACTATCGGGTAACTGATTCGTTTCTTTAACGCCATCTCCTGTCTCTGAACATTTAAAAGAATTCTCTACGCCAATAGATTCCTTCGACGAGCCATTCTTATTGCTCGTGTCAGAGATACTATTACAGGATATCGCGGAAGACTGCGAGCTTATCGCACTCTTCGACGTAGACGCACTCGCTTCCTTATTATTTATCGTCTGCATCAATAACGCCTTTATGGGATTATCGTTCTTGTTTCGCCGTTCTTGAGTGTTAGAGCTGCAATCATTGTCCTCGCGTGTTTCTAGGTCTAAATTGATCTTCGCTAACTCGTGCCAGTCGATTTCGCTGTTGGCGCTCAGTATCGTGGCCAGACCCTCGCAGCTGTCGTTGACTTGATACGCAGTTCTCATAAATTCGAAAAACGCCCCGATCGTTAACTTGGAGTGATTGTCTTCCTGGAGGCTTCGCAATCTCTCGGCTAAATTCAAAGTACCCATTATTACTACCGTCCGCCAATTCGGAGGTCGATGATTGTGACGCAACTCTAGACCCATTCTAGTGCAGTTATTGCTCCGCTTATTGCCGAGCCCTTCTATTCGGTACGCAGTTAATAACGTGGCTCAAAAACTTAGCGGCAAAAAACTGTGCTAACGGCATTAGACGTTACACGGTGAAATCATCAAAACACTTCAAAATAAAAGTGCAACATCCAGTATCTAATTTTGGTGCGATCTAGCATACCAGTAGGTTTACATATACCTTCGTTGCTCGCCGAAGCACATGCTCTTAATATCGTGCTTGCGTTTAAAGCAAAATTGTTTATTTTTTCGGACTCCATGTCTTCAGGAGATGCAATTCAATTTTCTTGTGGAGGTTACTCGCGCACCAGCAGCACTACGAAATTTTACGTCAGTTCACCATACTTCAACATGGAATTACAGCGTAAAGTTTACGAAGGTTATCACGAGAATTTTAATACAGAAGAGTGTTGTATGGATATTTATGGAATATCGTGCGCTCAGTGTCAGGAATCGTCAGGAATGCCCAATGCCTTCGCTCTTCGCACTCTCCGATCAGCTGATCGCGCTCCAAAACGCATGAGAAAAGTAGCTGTCAACCAAATCAACGTGAAGTACATCTATCCTTTCTATATGCTGTGGTTTTGGCTTCGCACATATGGTTTGTTAACCTAAAAAATTACCGCCTTAAGTTGAGATGAATGCGACGATTAATTATAATATTTTAGTAATCCATCTAATTAAAACTGATAAATATACAACTGAACGTTTCAGTTGAATTGGTAAGAATCTAACTATATAATTTGTAGTAAATCTTTTAATTATGTACAATAATTTTATTTAATTTTTTTTGCATTGCACATTTAAATTTAAAAATTTTATTTTTATAATTTTTAATTGTGTACTAAGTTCTTTATTTTTTGTTGTATAATTATATAATTGAAATTTCAAATTTTACTTAATAATTATAGATTTATAATATCATTATGTATTGTTACAGGTTTCCTAGATATTAAAATTTTTTAAATTAACATTATTACCTAAAAATGGTTCAAGCGAGCGAAAGTGATATCTTGGCTATAGGCGGAGTTCTGAATGATTCCGCCAGACCTCTGAAAGAAAGATTTCGCGCTCTGTTCACTTTGAAGAACATTGGTGGTGCAACGGCGATAGATCAGATCCATGCGTGCTTCAAGGATCCATCGGCACTGTTGAAACACGAACTTGCATACTGTCTGGGTCAGATGCGAGATCCTGCTGCCATTAGTATCTTAACAAGTGTCCTGGAGGATTTGTCACAGGAGCCGATGGTACGTCATGAGGCTGGTATGTGTTTGGCATATACAATTATCATTCATTCTTTAGTAATCTGTTGAAAAAAAAAACGAAAAGAATAAAGGATTTACTTTTTATCAGGAGAAGCATTAGGTGCTATCGGTGATACAAGTGTGATTCCGTTGTTAGAAAAGTATTGCAAAGATCCTGTACCTGAAGTAGCTGAGACGTGTGAGTTGGCCCTAAACAGATTGAGATGGTTAAATTCTAACGATAATGATAAGGACTTGCAAAGTAATCCCTACTCGACCATTGATCCCGCGCCACCAGCAAAGATAACAGATGTGAGTGTTCTAAAGGATATTTTACTGGATGAGAGCAAATCGCTGTTCGACAGATATAGAGCGATGTTCTCACTAAGAAACTTGGGCACCACAGAGAGCATTCTTGCCCTTGCGGAAGGTAATTACATTAATTTAGGGTGCAATCAACTTGACTCTACAAATGCTTTGGAGTATTTGATTGACCAAAGAATTTTACTAATTGACCAATCGAATAGTTCAAAGTATTTATAGCATCAACTTGAGCTTGATCTAAAAATGCTAATATCTAACATTAACCGTTCTTTTATGCAAAGGTTTGAAGACTGGCAGCGCCCTGTTCAAGCACGAGGTAGCGTTTGTGCTGGGACAACTTCAAAACGAGGCGTCCGTGCCGGGGTTACAAGCATCGCTGGAGGACACGGAAGAGAACGAGATGGTCAGGCACGAGTGTGCGGAAGCCTTGGGTTCCATCGCCACTCCCGAGTGCTACGAGATATTGAACAGATACCTCAACGATAGTAAAAGAGTCGTCCACGAGAGCTGCGTCATCGCTTTGGACATGTGCGACTATGAGAACAGTGCAGAATTTCAATACGCAGATACGCTGACCAAACTTCCTGCTGCATGAAGATATTTGGTTTTCCGAAATGTTTTATTTATATTGTATATTGTATAATATAATTTTTTTCCATCCTGAATGAAAAAAGAGAAATGTAAATTATTCCTTTTAGTCAAGTCAAAAATTTTTATTCCCATGTTTTAACATAAAGAGAGATAAAGAATTGTTACATTCCTTATATCTTGAATATATTTTTCTGACCTGCAAATTTCTGATATTCTATTTTCTTTTTGCTATTTTTTTATACTCTGAGAATCCTGTGAAATTAATGATTGATCTGTACTTAATTGTAATTGAATTCAATAATTAAGAACTCTAATAATGTAATGTGATTAAGAGAGAACTCCCGGTCACTAGGACGTTTACCTTATGCATTTTGTCGTAACGTAAGACTTTTCTTTCCAAGAAAACGGTAAAATCGGCAGATTAAATCGCGGCATTATATGCGGGTGCACCGCTAATAGCAAATGAGCTCGATAAGACTCGCGATACGAATGTCGGGCATTACAAGGCGAAATCGATCAACGGAGTCGCGCTCCGTTTCTGCATTCGTCGCTCAAGTTTCGTTTATTCGAAATCTCCCTCTTTAATCGCGCTCGGAAGCAGGGAATTCCCCGTGATGGAATTTCGAAATTGTCCGTGTTCGGTTTCATGAATATCGCGTGCCGCCCCGCGCATTCATTGGCATACATTTGTTAGCTTCTATCACTGCGAGCACACGACGTACGATCCCTCATACTTTCCGCGCATATGCAGTCTGCAGAGCCGAGATAAATCTTTTTTTTTTCCCATTAATTGCTCCTTACAACAGATACGCCGGGCTAACATTTGGATCGATGGGGAGAGAATTATCGGGAGGAAGGACATTTCTGATTCTGTAGACAAAGAAACTTGACTTGGACTGAATAATGAATTGATTAATCACAGTCGATAAAGCGAGACTGACACGTTGTAAATATTGGACAAACGGATATAGCTCGTTAAGCTTTGGCAACTAAACGCGTGCAGGATATACGTTTGTTTACAAACGAAGAGATCTGCGACCTTGAGAAAAATTTTTCTCAGCATTTTTATACGGATTGGAAAATAAAAGCCTTTTCAGAAATAAAAAAAAACTGAGAAAGTCTATATCTTTTCTCAAATATTCTAAAATTTCTCATCCCATAATTTTTTTAAAAACACTTTTTCAGATTTTATAAAATTTCACCAGAAATTACAAAATAAGAAATCTTAAAAATCTTAGGATATTCTAAAATTCATATGTATGAAGCATTTTATAAAAGATGTAATCTTTCTCAACATTTCTATAAGGTATTTCATTTCGTATAAGAAATCTGAGTTTTCAAAAATTTTTGAAAAATTCTGAAAAATTATATGAAAAATCTTGAGAACACTTTTCCCCAACGATTATCTTTAAATGCAATTTCCAAAGTAACGTCGAAAATATCGCAATTCGCGCCTACGTCCGTTTTCCATTCATCAGCACACCGTTCGAACATTTACCCCGCGCAGTGCGGAGTGGAGAAGACAATATTCGTTAGAGCGTACAAAAAAAAAATCCTTCATGACTCACCCCTATCTTTTCGCGCGGATATTTTGATGATGATTTATTTCTCCCGGTATCTCTGTCTGTCAGGATACTCGCAACGCGTTACGATTGCGCTCGTTGTAAAGTATAAGACGATTCTCGCCAAAGTGGGGGGACGAACGGGGGTGGTCGATATTAACTGCGAAGCAGTTCCTTCCCCGGTGGAGAACGCGCGGTGGCGATAGTCACATGCTGGCCGCGGTCGGGTGTTGTGCTCTCGCCGTTGTACCCGCGCGTTCCACCGCCGCTTCGCATCAAGTAAGCTCTATCGCCAATTAATTGTAATAACTCGCCAGAGTGTTTCACTCATGATAAGTATCGCAATTAGATTTACAAAAATTTACAACCGTTCTGCTACACTATTTTATCAGTAGGATTTTTTTTTAACGCTATTCTTCCTCATTACTATTGCACCATCCAAGTTGCAACACACGAATTTTTTATCGAGATGCATTCCGCACTCTTGCAATTTTTCACAAAGCTTCAGAGATACGAATGCAATAATTTCCCCAAAAAGCTACATTTTCGCGGTTTTAATGCTTCCGATTGAGAGATGTCGATCAAGTGTCTTAAAAATTTCAATGAATTCCGAAAATGTGTTTAATATTTCGAAAGTTTTTAAAAAATAAAACAATTTTTATATTTAAAAAAAATACATCCTTCTTATAATCCACAAGTTATATAAATTCATTTTCATCTAATCTGTTAATTTCTTTCCTCTCTTTTTCTTATTACATTAAATTATCAAATATTTAAAAAAATATTCAATTTAAAGTATTTATGTCAATAATTCTTAAAATATATTCTTTTCTCGCATTAATAACATTTTTTTTGTACATTATTTCTCGTAAAGAAATAAAAAAAAATTAATTTCTGCAAGATCGATAATAAATCTTGGATATTAGAAATTGTCTCCGAAAAATCCCTGAACTTTCTATATTCTTTAATCGTAATTTTATAATTAAAATAATTAGAAACAGATGTTAAAACAGAAACGGTAACCAATTACAGAGCTGATCTTCAATGATAAAGCTTAAGATTCAAAGATTTCATAACTTCGCAGGAGATTAAGTTATCTGCTTGTAGATTCTCTTCAATTGAATAAAGAAAGCATATTAGTCTTGTAATTAATATCAAGCACGATTTATGGTTCGTTTCCTTCGATTGCCCGCTAATAAAACTTTTTATAAAAGCACGAGTACTTTAATTATTATGATGCATGTCCCAGGGAAATCTAAGGGGTACGCATGTTTTTTCCCTGTATTATGCAATCGCCTTTCGTGTGTGCTACTTTTTTACACCGGGTTCATATCGTGAGAGATTTAATGATAAACTTGGCGACTTCCCCTCTCGCGAGGCTTTTACCGCTTCTCTTAAAAATACCGGTCTGGCCGCGTGATGTCGACGCAATATTTCAACGTTAATGTTGTTTAAACACCACCATCACACTCGGCGATCGGAGACGACAAGGATCAAGCGGGGGAGGAATGTATGTCACACGTAAGATGTAAAGCGGAACCCACAGCTTTACAAAATATTGCTGCAATATTTCAGCAACGTTGCAGCAATGGTAGAAATGCCCGTTTCAGAAATTTTGATACGTAACGTTGTAGAAATGTTAACACAACATTACGTATGTCGCTGCAACGTTGCTGAAACGTTGCAGCAATATTTTGCAACGTCGTGCCGCATGGGAAAACGCGACACGCGACCAGATATGTTTTGACCGCGGTTTTACTGATTTATGAGAAAATCGCTTTCGTGAAATATATATGCACTTCGTCTCTCGGAAGTGATACCGCTCGTCCGCATGTATACGAGACAAGCTCGCGTTGCCTCCTTGACAGCGACAGCTGTCTTTGCGACGTCAATCGCGCATCGTGCACCCCGGAAGCAAAATGAACGTCAATCATTCACCGTCGATTCTTGAAGAAGTCGTACGGGCGACGTGGGGAAAACTGCCGGGCGATTTGACCGACGTTTAGAAGGTCCCGGGGCTCTCCCATTCGCGTAATATCGAATACAATATTAAAGCGAGGCGCAATTAGATGCGAGTTGCATGTTACGGCTTCTCTCGCTCTCACAATCCAATATACTTGCGAGCGCGACGGAGGACGAGCCTAGCTTTTAATACGTTGAATTCAATTTGCCTCGGCCGAATACTAGATTTTACATTTCTCGTGATTTCACGTTTCGCGTTCACGAAGCGCCGGCGATCGGGATTCCGCGACCGGGACTGCACATCGGCTGTAATTTTTAAGCCATGGAAACCTCGGCATTACGTGTCGATCGTTAAATTGGCATACGCTTATGTCAGCAGATCCGGTCTTTACAATTCCAGTTTAGTTAGTTAACTTTGTAATAAGGATCGATCTACTAGCTTCTCCTTGTATCATATTACTATGTTATCATCGTCGTTGCCAATCATTATTGCGCCGCCATCAACCCCCGACCATTTTAATACTATATAAGAAGAGCTTCCTGTCGCGGACGTTTCTTTTTTCGCGACACGTGAATTTGCGTAGGATAAAATATGCGAATATTAAATTTTTAAAGTTCAAAGGTAAACATGGAAGGGTTACATTCAATTTCGTGCGATTTCATGCAATATTTTACTTCAGCGTAGCGACCGCGCGCGTGTATGGCCCTGGGACCATCGATGAGCGGTGAGGAGCCGGATTCGCGGGGGATCATGACGGACAATCGGTGGTTCCCGAGGGACGAGACGTAGGAGGATATGTCCGGCTGCTTGTCGTCATCCATGACAGGCTCGACAGACGCGGGGCCGCTGCAGCCCCAGGAAGACCCGGCGCCGCTTCCCGTCGCTCGACCGCCGTCGAGCTACGATCGCAGGCCGATATCCCTGTCGGAGGACAACGGCTCGTCCACACGGCGGGGCGGTGGTGGTCGTCATCGGCACCAGCCGCGACGTAGGATGACGTCCGCCCCGCCGTCCGGACAAGCGATACAGCTGACACCCCTCTGGGAGCACGTGGTACGCTGCAAGTCCGGAATAAGAGCTCTGCACCGTGTACTTCTACGCTGAGAAAAAAAAAATTGTTAACTTGACTCAATTTTTCAATTCGATTACATTTTTTCCAGTCCAACCATTTATGTATTTGACTTAAGGTATACTTGATAAAATACTTGCACTTCAGTTTGAGACATATACATTACATATGCATTCAATTTAAATACGTAAGTGTTTGAACTTCAAAAAAATTCAAACGAGTTGAGAAATCTAGTCGAGTTGACAACTTTTTTTTTCTCAGTGTACAATATTTATCCTTTTAATTGAACGTATCGGATTAGATATTTTAGTTTATCAATAAATTTTTTCTCAGTAAAATTTGAGTTTAAAGAAAAGATTCGACTCTGTACGATAAGAACTCTTATAAGTATAAATTAAAGGTAACTAATCGATATCGATTACATCGCAAGTACAATATATGAAGCATTACTTCTTATGAGTGTTATTTGAATTAAAAAAAATTTTAAAAGAGAAACTTGATTATTTGACTCAAAATTTTAAGTATACATTAAAGCTTGTGTGATTCCATCCCTATTTTTCTTTGACTAATTTTCCTTTTAAATGCAAATAACTTTAACAAGCTGATGGTCTTCGGCCAGGTGCGTACGCGTAGGTTCCCGTCCGAGGTCGACACGCAGGCTACCTTCGTCGAGATCTCCGAGAGACTTCGGGACCCGGAATGGGAAGTGCGCCAACACGCCCTGCGGGTGCTGATGGACGTACTGCCGACGCTGAATTTCGATGTCGTTGACAAGGTCATGCAACCGGTGGTGCCGGAGCTGATCAATAATTTGGGACATCCAGCGCCGGCGGTTCGTAAGGGCGCCCTGGATACGCTGCGGGTCTACTTGGTTCACAGCCCCAACAGGGAGAACATGGTCAAAAACGTAAACGTCCGCAACATATTTTTCTTCGAATTTCATTCGACCTCTCTCTCAAATGTTTATCATCTTGCTTGATCTAGAAATTTCATTTCTTCGCGAGAAATTGACGAGAAATTTGCCAAGATATTTTTTTTTATAGTACAACGATTCTTGTACATAAATAACTTTTCAGTGCGATATTTTTAAATTAAAATATATGCGAGTTTCTAAAACTTTCATGAACGTTTAATACTTACGAAGACAATGATACGTTATCAAGAAACGCTTTCGTTTATTCCAGATCCTTCACGACGGCTTGAATCGCCCGGACGCTCACAATCAATTCCAGACAAATGTGACGACGGGCGTGATTCTGAGCGCACCTCTGCTGCTCTTTCCGTCCACCAATAGTCCTCCCCCGACGACGCAGATCATCAAGGACGCCACGATCGCCTTTGCCTCGCGATTGGTTCAAGTGCCACATCAAGAGGCCGTTTTAAAGTCCCTCATGAAGATCCGCGACGTAGTCGGCGAGGAAGAATTCGAGAGCTACCTGGCGGACTACGACGACAAGTTGAAGAAGAACATCGATGTCCTCTCCAAAATCTATAACATCAAGCCGAGCAAGAAGAAGCAAGAGAAGAATCACACGCAGGATATCATAAAAGCCGACCCGAAGGAGCGCACCTTCGACAAGTCCTGGGACAGTGACAGCGACACTTCCGGCATAGCCGAGGAGGAGGACGAGATGCCGAACGCCGGAGGAGGCGCGATACCGGCGAGGGTCCTTCTGGAGACCGAGATCAAGTTCAACGAGGAGACGGCCATCACGATGACGATCCTGGAGGAAAAGGACGACGACGACAGCGAAGACAACGGAAGACGGAAAAACAAGACCGGGAACGATGACGTAGTTGATGATCTATCGTCCGCGGACAGACGCAAGACACCCAGACGCGTTCATTTCGGTGGCGAGATTGTGAAGCTGAGGACACCGGACAGCGACGAGACGGAGTCGGGCGAGATAACACCCAAAACGAGAATCCCGCTTCCGGTGTCGCCAGCCACCAAGATGCCGGAAACGAGGAGACGACCGTCGTCGCAACCCAGCAGTCCTCACGCGGAGAAGCGAGGATCGAAGAGAGCTTCCAGGTCGGCGTCCAGCAGTCCCAGGAGAGAGTACACGCACAACGCGCAGCTGAGCCCGAAGAAGAGCATCCTAACGAGAACGAGTGCCCCTCTCATCCTCATCAACTCGGCGACGGAAGAAACGAAGAACGCGAAGAAAGTTAAAAAGAGCGGCGAGGCAATTTCAGAAATCCAAGTTTCTCGCGTAACCAACAGTTCGCAAGAAGTTAAAGAGACATCGAAGAAGGAAGAAGTGTTAGTTCAAGCCGCTCCGCCGTTAGCTAGCAGTGAAGACAGACTGGAAAACAGTCAGGACGAGAACGACGCGTCTAAGTCAGCTCAGGTTGCAACCACCGAAGCTTCGAAGAACACGCTTTCGAAGGAAGAGCAAGCGATGATCTTGGAGAGAGACGATCACGCAAACGCGAATGAGTCCAACGGAAGCAACGTTTCTGAAGGCAATATCTCTTCGAGGCAAGAGAGGAATTATACAGCGACCAAGTTATCGAGTCCAGAACGGAAGAAGATATCCCAAGAGAATAAGGACGAGGGGGAACCGTCAACGAACATCTTCTCTTACAATTCCAACAGTTTCCCGTTCGGGTCGCCAATTAACGACCAGTGCAATACGCGAACAGATAGTATGATCGACTTCTTCGACGACGACGACGACGACGATAACGACGAACGGGACGTGCGTACCTTTGGCATGATTACGGACAATCATGCGGTGAAATACGGCGACGGCAAGGACTTTGCTAGGAACAGCGACGGCGAGGGGCGAAAAGAGTGGCGCAGTCAGCACGACAAAAAAGAGGGGAACACATCGGAGGGGAACGAGAGTGTCACTTGTAGCAGCAGCGAGGGCGAGGGTAAACCGCAGGAACCCAGCTGGGAGGAATTGGGGTTGGTTGGCCAGGAGGTGTTGGACGACCTGCACAACAAGGTGAGAAGTCGGATATTTTCGAGCACTGAGAATACATCAAGTATTTCATACGTGTACACAAATCTATTATATACAACATCTTATCATTAACTTTCTTACGAAAAACTTGGTGTAAATGCATTCGCGCGTGCGATCCTCGAAAAACTTGTAATTATAAACGGTAAACTATATATATTTTTTGTTATTTCTCTAAAATTTTCCACAAATAATACGTATCACATTAAATTATAGGCTGATTAAAAATGATAACGTTATGTTAATATCGGATTTATAAATGTAGAGTGATTCGGTAAAGAGATTAATCGGTCCCATTCATTCAACTGAATCTATGTACGAAAGAAGAACAGTTTTGCTGAAGTAATTAAAATTTACACATTTGAAAATAATTTTGTTGGACTCCATCAAAGTAATTATGTAGGGCGAGCAAGCATGACCCCTTGAGCAAGGCTGCGAATAGTTTTGAATTGATTTCAGCAACCAATTTGAATGTAACTATATACAATTATCTTGATGGTCCAATAAAATTATTTTCAGATCTGTATCTAGCCAAATTGTTAGATACTACGGCAAAACTACTCTTTCCGTGTAGACTTCGATATATCATAGTTGGAAAAAATCGTGACATCATTCTTTGTAGAAATTCATTTAGACGTGACTCCGTGGAAATTCGCGTGAGATCCAATCGGCACCATTTCTGCCGCGTGTCAGCAGGGTAATGCCCCGCTTCGGGTTGTCGCGATTCCCGACGATTAACGCGTCCACTCGAGGACCCTTGACTTTAGGACAAACCGTCCGGTCCGATACATTAGGTATAGTGAGAAGTAGGTCGATCGATTTTCGTCGCCGACAAAAGTTCGTCGCGTGACGTAACGTGATTTAAGCTCCATCAATTATCAGGATTACGTGTGTGCGCGTGTACAGGCTTCGGGTATCCTTCTCTTTTCCTTTTTTTTTAAATATCTCACAAACGAGATGCCTATTCTCTGCGCTTTTGACAGTTTACAGCAACGCTCGAGAGATACGATAATTGTATTAATTTAAAGATAGTCCGATAGATTGGCAATGCAAAGCTCGTTACGCTCAATCAGTTTTAATTAGTCGACAGACGTAGCGTATTCGTAGTAAACATCGGGCGAGTAATCGAATAGCTCAAAGTCCAGCCTTAGCTTTTCGTACAGCCTTCGCACCATCGCTCTGTTCAACTGGCTGAAGTATACCTTGGAAGCATTAACGTAACCATTGCTATGCCTCCATCTGGGCTTGATCCTGTCCTGCAGTCCTAACTTATTGATTGCATACACCTGATCTCGCCAAAGCGATTCCACCTGAAATCAATTTTGCGTTCCAAGAACTCTAAAACAATCGCATTGTGATACTTCAACACAAATCTAACATTTGCGAAAGGTATTTAACGCGAAACATAAGGCATTCAGCGACAATCAGCGGTTTCGAATTTAGTTTTCGGTACCTTCGCGATAATGTCGTACTTGACGAGGCACGGCGTGCAGAAGAGGTAATATGGCATCCAGTGATCATCGCCGTAACTGCCTAGGTCAGTCTCGATCAAGTAATCGACGAACTCTCGGAAGGTCGGTTCCACTCCGGCTGGCGGTGGTACACCCTCGCGTCGGATCACCTGATCCGCCCGTGGCCCCGTGAAATTTTCCTCTGAAAGTTCATCGAATCCATCGCCGTTCTTTCTTCTTATCTCATAAAATTGAACCGTATTCAAAATTTAAAATGCAATCTCGAATGTAAAAGCTATTCTCGCTATAACGCAGTTGTCGCAGAACGGAAAAGGGACTCTTAGCTCCCTTCCTCTCCTTCTCGCGACTTACTGCGGTATCTCCGTACGATCTTGGAACCGTATTTGCGATAGAAGTGAAGCGTCCCGTGTTCCCGTCCGGCGACGGAGTTCTCCAGTTTGTCGCGATAGGCGCTCAGCAGCCTCTCGAACGGATGTCGCACGACCAGCAGCCTTCTGCTCGCGTTTAGAACGCGATCGGCCTCGGGATATTCGAGTTCCGGTATCGCGCGCCTGGCGATGGTCGACAGCTGCTCTCTGCCGCTGTTCAGCGTCTCCTCGGGCACGTTCATTAGCAGGCAGAGATTGTAGAGCCAGGTCGTGGTGCCGGCCTTGTACACCGGACAGTACGATACGTTGTGTACTCTGCGCAGGAATTAAATTGTCATCTCGTGGATACCTTGACTCTTTGTTGTTAACGGTCTGAGAATTTTTTTTCCGCCCTTTTATTTTCTTTCTTTTTCCTTTTTACAAACCTGTCCATGTAGAAGACGGTGTACTGCGGCGCGGGCGGATGCTTGAACGGCGAGTCGTCGGCGAGTTTTCGATAAAATCCCAAATTATACTTCTTGCACACCCTTTCAACGTTTAACGATCGCCGTGTGTTGTCCGCTTCCGCCTCGATCTGCGATAAACGATCCAAAATTGTACTCGATCTTCCGGAGATTTGAAATCTCTCGGCGGGCAACCGCGCGTGACTCACCATCAGCCTTCTCAAGTCATCGTCCGTGGGAAGAGGTCTGCTCTCGTCGCCGATAACGGCGAGGGACAGCTTCAGGGTCAAGGAGACGACTCCGAGGCACACGATGATTTGAAGTATCCGGAAGAGCGCGCGTTTCCGCTGCCGCGACATGATCTGATCCGGCACGCGACGAGACGCGGTCCTCGCGAATGTATCGGCGTGTCCTCCGCCTGCGACTTGTCAATTTTCTAAAACACGCGGGACGAACATTCTCTCCGCCTTCTGCCAAGGCAACGACTGACCGGTTTCGTGCGCCGTTTGCCGACAGTGATGGATCTAAAGCACTGCCAGCCCCAAGCGATCCGTTTGTTACCGAACGATTGTAACGAAATTTTGTCGTAAGTGTGCCATCGCGATTCTTGTGACTGGGACGACTCTGTCGGCCCACATTGAATCTATTGCTTCGCACAACGGGCTGTATCGTTTTATTTTTTTCAAATATCTCGTAATATTTAACATTTACTGTAGAAAGTCAAAAGCGTGTGAAAATTATACATATAAGCGTTTTAATCACAATTCCATAAAACTTTTAATATTATTTTAATCAATTTTAATAAGAAATAGAAAGAATGGGTAAATCGGTCTTGCTGATGAGTCCACTCCTGAAGCTCGAGTGGGGAACGTCACGGCCGAAGGAATCCCAGGTTTGCTCTAGCATACTAATTCCGTTAGCTCAGCTGTTCAAACGAAACACCGCGCCGGCAGAGGACCTCAGGCCACATACAAATGACAAATATAATTGGAATCCGCGATTCCGTTAATAATCGATCAGCGATAAAACGTATCGTTGCGAAAAATATGATCCCAAAGAGGTGATCAATATAGATCAGTTATAACATGAGACCGATGCTGTTAAATCTAAAATTCTCATACAGGCCCCGTGGTTGAGATTAGATTGGAATTTGATTGATCGAAGCAGAGTTCACTAAACTTCAGAGATTGATCTACTTTCCTATGATCGATTAAATTCCAATCTCAATCTTTAGTCCGATTAAAGGCTCGAGATTAAGGAAACATTATACTCGCGGTATTCTAATGTATGTACGATTAAAGCGACGGTCACCACGGTCGTAGGTGCGCGTTATGTTCATTCAATGAGTAGCTTCAAGGTCGCTGCACTAGACCTTTTTATGAATGCACGTGCGACCTGGTCGACGGGCGTCTGCGAGAGGCCAGTGAAAATAAATACCGATGCCACACGATCGATTTCCGCGGAACGTCGTTCGCCACAATCCCGGGAAAAGGAAATACATATATACGTATGTACGCGCCCGTACACAATCTATTCCGGCTTCGACTTTTCGCAACATTGTATTACACTGCATAATTGATCCGCGATGTCACCTGCGGGTTCTATTTCACCTGGGCTGGCAACTTGAAAGTTCCACGTATAGTCGATTGTCGAGAAAAATTTAATAAAATTGCTTGAAATCGTTTTTCTTACATTAACATCTTTCTTCCGTCTTCCTTTAAAAATGAAGTTTGGGATTGAACTATTATCGAAACAAAGTTTTTCTAAACGAAAATACAGATGTCCGCGGTCGTTGCTCTCCTCAATCAAACCGCGAGAAGACGATGATCTCGAAGTGACGCCGTAATACTCGCAGTTTGTTCGTTGAAGAAAAAAAAGTTGTTAACTTGACTAAATTTTTCAACTCGATTGAATTTCTTCAATTCAAACGTTTATGTATTTAAGTTAAATATATAAATTCTTAAACTGAAATTCAAATGTTTCATGTATTTAGGTCAAACACATAAATACTTGAACTGAAAAAAATTTAATTGAACTGAAACATTTAGTCAACTTAACAATTTTGTTCTCAGTGCTGAAGCAAGTTGTTTGTTCGCGTTCGTTCGCGCTCGTCCGCCTCCGACTCCAGTGACTAACGCTTACGGGAGACGCGAAAATTCTTTCGAGAACGTGGCTTCTCTCCTCCGATTGATTCCTAAAGAAAATACGCAATAAATAAACGTCGCTCCTGTTCCTTTTCTTTTTTTCTTTTACGCGCGTAAAATACAGTCGAGTTTGTGTGAGCAAACGTACTCCTCCTGTGCCATATACCATGCCGCGCGATACGACTCGTCAAGCCGGCTGATATCTCGGCGCCCGTATGAATATTCCGCGAGTGAAAAACGACGGGAGATCTACTTCGCGGATCGTTATGCTGCGGACGCATAAGAGAGCGCATAAGAGAGGGGAAACGCGCGCGGTAAGCCGCAAGAAAATAATTAGGCACGTGTTGCGTGCCGCGTCGTCCAGGTCCAGGAAGGCGTCATTCCCGTGTATATGCAAATCGATGGCAATTCTACCCGTCGCGTTGCACCGTAAGAGTGCAATTTTCGAACTGTTCTCTGATTCATCGTGGCGCAACTATGCAGATATATCCGTAGATACGCCTCTCTCTCTCTTCGCTTTAGACTCGTCGCGTTCTGTCCGTCTCGCGGCCAGAACGCTCGGACTAGAAAAACGCGTCTTCGCGAAGGCACGAGAAGAAGCGAGAGCGTTAAAAAATCCAGGAGGTAATCGCACACGCCGACCGTGAGAAGTGCACAATATGTAAAAAATAAAAAAAAAATTAACCCGAGGCTCGCGTATCGATTCCGCGGTTATAGAGCCCGATAGAAGTCGCACGGCGAGAATGCGGATGCATTGCGTTCAAGTTCCGCTGCGACGATCAATAATGTTGACTTGTGAATTTTGAGCGACACTACCCGCTCGTTTCTAATCGAGAATCTTCCGCGGGAAGGAGTTTCTTTTTATTCCGATTTGATCTCGTTGAGACGAGGTGAAAGAAAATTGCGGATTTAAGTGAAATGTGAGAGACGAGAGATGACCCCACGTATGCGATTAAAGTGACGCTTTAGCGATTAGGTACTTAAGTATTTGACCAGTTAATCTCCCGAGAACAGCCGGATAAATGCGGCTTATTCTTATCACGTGTAATTGTTGGGAGATTTGCATGTGCACGCGAGACGATCGCACAGATAGAAGAATAAAGCAATCGATGAGATCGATCTCCCTCGCGATAAAGTAAACTTTTGTTTTTTAGACGTTTCGATGTGCAAGCTGCCGGTCTCGAGATTCTTATATTTCCATAATATTTAAGCAACGCATAAAACGCCAATAAAAATTTAAGTATGTTCGTGAATTGCCCTCTAAATTGGGGTACACA
Source organism: Solenopsis invicta (assembly GCF_016802725.1). Lineage (NCBI taxonomy): Eukaryota > Metazoa > Arthropoda > Insecta > Hymenoptera > Formicidae > Solenopsis > Solenopsis invicta. Next base: position 5,298,331 of record NC_052665.1, read on the forward strand.
GAAAAAATTAATATCAAATCAACAATTCATTGTTTTATATGTATAATTAAAAATGTCGAATCTTGAAAGAATTTATAATCTTAAACGGATATAATTTGTTTAGATGAAAAAACAAAATTTCTTCGTGTTATCAAATTATTTTCGTTTAAGATTATAAATTTCAAGCAAATTTGATATTTTTGATTATAGGGTCGTTGCACCAGTCGCTGAACAGTCGCCAATAAATGACTGTTTAGAAAAACTATTAAAATAATAAATTGCAAAATTAATTGATATTGTTGAAAACCAATTTTGATGGAGCTTTTATTAAAACGTAATTTTTTATTTAAAAATGTAATTGTATTAAGTTATTTTATGTTTGTTCATTAACTGGTCTAATTTCTTATTTGTTCATTGACTGGTGACCCATATGAAATAATGAATTATTAATTTAATATTAATTCTTTTTCTGCGCATTATTTACTGAAAGACAGTGAAAAAAATCTGATTTCAATGACGTACTTACAAAACTATATCAATCAGGGATATAAACACTATCTTTTAGTGCACTGAAAAAAAAATTTCTAAATTTTAATAAACATTTATTCAAATAGTACTAATAAAACATTTCTTCTATAAGAAAAAATAATACTTGATTTAAACTAGTGGTTTTGTACTAAATAAATATATTTTACATTTAGTAAATATCTCATTAGTACAATTCGAATAAATATTTATTGCAACTTGATAATTTTTTCCTCACTGCGACAATACTCTGTTGCCAATCAGTGAATCACTGACATCATTGAAAAGTAGTAAATAATAGTCACTGATGATCACAGTTACAAGTGTGGCACTGCAAATCAGTAAGATTTCACTGATTCAGGTTTAGAGAGTACATCACAAAAAATTTTTTCAGCTCATATAAACTAAAATAACATGACATAATCTTTTTCTTCGCAATCAAACACTTGAGACAAAATCACAAAATGTGATGATTGATGAAATACCGCGAGGGAAGGATGATTTGACAGTCACTGTGCATGCATACGACAGCGTCGCGCAGAAATCTCAATCATTCTTGACATGTTGGTCATCTTTCCAGGACGACTGGCGAGCGCGTGTCAGAGGCCTGGAGAGAGTCGCGTCGGCTCTGCGGACGTCCTCGGCGCTGATCGCGATAGAGTCGCGATTAGGATCGCTCTTGCATGCGGTGCTCGGCGGCGAAAGGAGCTGCCGGGTGGCCGCCGCCGGCCTAGCGGTGGCGAAGGTGAGGCTCGTAACTCCTCGCACCTCAAGATCGCCCTTTAAATGCACCCCCAGATCTCGCCAGATTCATCGCCGGGCGTCGGCGGATAACGCCTTGTTATTACGTAACACATCCCCCGCGATAAAAACGGGACGGTATCTTTCTTTTGTCGGGTCTTAAACTTCGGCATCTCCTAGTACGATCTCGAACGTCTGAAAAATTTCTTTCCGAGCGCGAAACTTGAAATTTCGGAAGCTTCGACAATTTCTCTCTGGAATCTTGAAATCGTTGCTCGTTAAAATTAGCTAAAAACGCTATAGCAGCTATCTGCGAACTCGCTACGTCGATATCCGCATTCTCGACCCTATAGAAACGTTTAAACTAGAGTTACAAGTTGCAAAGTGCGAGCAGCAAGGACACCTATGACACGTATATCCCACCGAGAGTTGCGTAAGAGATAGTTTTAGCGTAACGGAGAAAGAACAATATTGTAACTTTTTTTAATATCAAAGGTATCGTGACGCAATGTATCGTGTAGCGCTTACGTTGTTCAACTTTCCTAGAGCCACGTGCTCTTATAAACACAGTGTTTTTAGAAATTTATATTTCCAAGGTGGTAGTTGCCGGTGTCTCGGACAACGCGCTGAAGAAGAAGTTGCCGCAGTTGGCCTGGGGTCTATCTAGACAGGGTGGTTCATCCGCGGCGCAGCTCGCGCGAGTCGCGATGCTACGACTCAAGCCTAGTCTGCTCTTGGAACAATTCCTGCAGCCTCACTGTCTGAGCGCCAGAAACGCCAAGGTAATGTAAATAATTTCATCTCGTCACGAAATCGAATTCTAAAATTACTCTACGAATCGAACGGGCAGTTAAACTCACTTTTTTTTCACGCAGACGAGAGAGAACTCGTTGCAACTGCTGATCTACTCGCTGGTGACGTTCCCGAGCACCGAGTTCAAGCTGGAGACGATCGCCAGCCGAGTGGCGACGACGGTCGCGGATCGACGACGCCGAGTACGTCAGGCCGCGCTCGACACCCTGGCTGTTTTGGGGCAGATCTACGATCCCGAGGTAAAACTATCTCACTTCTCACTTTCGAACGTTAGCCTCTCGGGGCTGTTTGAGAACGGAATAACGTTTGGACGATTCGTAGGAGGTTCTCGAGGCGGGAAGGCGAGCGGCCGACGGAAGCCCCGACAGCGAGGCGATAGTGGCCGCCATCAGAGCACGGCTGGCGAGAAAGTCCCTACCCATGGTGTCGGCCGATGGTCTCGTGGTGTACGGCTTGCAAGTTTCACCGACTGCACAGATCACCACTGGTAATAACAATCGGGATAATAAGCGAGCGCAGCGTATAACGCACCCGCGCAGATCAAATCTCACGACAAAATTATAAATCTTATCGTCGATGGTACTTTGTTGCACGAGAGTCCGTTCTTACGACAGACTTCGCTCATTAATGGAATTTACCATTTTTTTTTTTTTTTTAATGCGAAAAAGATCCTCTGATTACAAGATATTGTATGACGTAACAATTACTTTGGACTTTAAGTAAGTCAATATTTTAAGTTAATTCTATTTGCATAGCTGTGTAGAGCAAATTACGCAGCACTTGGATTTTTAATAGACATTTGAAAGTAACTACGGTATCGCGTGACATTTTCGTGTAAAACGCAAAGTTTCATATCACGCGATTATCTACATATGTATCATAAAGCCTATTTTGGTTAATTACACATATGTTACCCTGCCTTCTCCCCCTTTTTCTGTCTTTCTCTTAAAATAAAATATTTATTTCGTTTCACATTACAGCACAAAAAGAACAATTTTGCTAAAATGCGATCAAAATAAGATGAAAATAATTATATTGAATCATTTAAAAAATTGTTTAGGATATTTAACTTGATTGCTGAAATACCAAAACAGTTTGCAGCAACATTATCATGTTTGAGCGTCCTACATAATTGCTTCGACGGCCTAACATAAAATTAAAATTTGTGCGATCTGTATCTAGCTAAATTTTTAGATGCTGCAATAAAATTGTTCTTTCCATGAACGCAAAACGTGTAGGTAGAAATTTTTGTTAAATTTAAATTGAGAATCCTTAATTATATTATATATATATATATATATCCATTTAAAACTTCGATTTTTACGAGACAATTAAATTTCTCGTAGGCCCCGACGTTGACTGGATCGTGGCGGGAAGCGGTTCAGTCTCGCCTGGCACCGGTCGCAGCAGAGGCCAGATTATCGCCACGTCCAGATCGGCGCAGGGAAGATCGTCCAGGTAACATCTCGGAGAATTACACGCGACTGTTTGAGAAAAACTGTTTGCTCGCGGCAGCTTTTCCTAAAATTCTCTGAAATGTCTCGTCTCATTTTAGAAACAACGTTTTAAATAACCACGAGAACATGTGGATAGAGAGACCCAATCTTGTCGCGATGGGTGTCGGGCTGCCATCCAAGACTGAGCATTCGATGGCCTGGCAGATACTGCAATCGCGGATCAACGTAAGTTAAATCGCGGAATCTTCCATTTCATTTTCTCGCTTTTCATATGAACGTGTAACGAATACATATTTAAAAAAGATCGATCCGTTATAATAACACAGAGAAAAATAATTAATTCTAGCAATGAATAATTTCCTAATTGTTTAATGGAATTTTTATACCGCGGCGATTTTACTGTTTTTACTGCATTTTTGTAAAGAACGTCTAAATTGAGCGTGTTACTAATGATTCTTGGAAGCATTAGTAGAAGTTTTAATATAAGAAGTATAATAACATAAAAAAAATAATCAATTCTAGCAATTAATAATTTCCTAATTGTACAATGGAATTTTTATATCGTGGCGATTTTACTATTTTTATCGCATTTCACGTTTCGTAAAGAAAAATTCCGTCTAAATTGGGCGTATTATTAATGATTCTTGGAAGCATTAGTAAAAGTACTTTAATGAGTAAGAAGTATTGATTTCTCATTAAATAAGGCTGCTATTTTTTCCAATGTCATTGTTATTATTTATCGAGATATCGGCTTTGCAATGCAAATGCCGAAATATTAAATACGCAACGAAGTAGGGAGTAGCGACAGAATAATACATCTTTTCGCTCGGGCTTCATTTTGCATATCGCCGCGAACGTTCGTATTTCTCAAGTGTGAATTATGAGTAAGGGACTTTAAACACGGAAGGCACTAACACACTCTGCGTGATTCAATAACATCATATTTTCGCAATTTGCATTCGCGTCTTGGTTAATATCGTCAACGAATATTTAAGAACGTTGAGTTTTATAAGGTCACACCGGTACAACCACGAAAGAGAAATGTTGCTGAGGACATTTAAAATTTAATATTTTATACGACGTGTCAACGACACGCGGAGTTCGTTTGTTTTGCTTAATCAAAAACTCGATGGCGTGTCTCGGCACAAAAACATAAAATATTCTCCGGACAATAGGTTATTTCTAATTTCTCATTTTTTTTTTAATTTTTTACATACGAATCTCGATATAAAATTTCGTAGCGATTATGTCGGGCTTAGAGGCCACGTGTTTGTCAGAGACACCGCAGGTTAGAGTATCGCGCGATTTATGCAGGCTCAATGTCGTATTTAAGCATCCTTTTCTGTTACAGAACAACCATGAGCGCGAGATAAAGGGACCGAATGGGCGAAACGTAAATACGGGTAAAGCAATTCCCCTCCGAATTCTATGTTTAATCGACGAATTGGATTGGACCGACGAATCTGATTAAAAGAATAATTTGAATTTTTCAGGAGTGTCTTCAAATGCCAATTTGAGGCTCGAGGAGCAACTGCAATCGTTTTACACGCCGAATCAATACGATTTCGTCAGGACGGATGCCAAGAGTCGCAGAGAGATTTCTGATAATTACGAGCAAAAAGCGCGAAATCGCAGAGACGTTAATGAAGCTGCTAAAGAAAAGGCAAGACTCTCATACCGATACGAAAAATAAAATTTACTCTCAATTGTTCAATTTACGCCAAAATGAGGCCTCAAAATCTTATTATAATTAATATTGTTACAAGTATCTAACATAAACATTTATTAAATGCGGAATGAAGGAACGTGTGAAATGTATGTCCGCAGGAAAGCACCGTTCTCAGAGGAGAATCCAAGATCCCGGTGTTATCAACGCGCGAGCGTCCCAAAATAACATCGCAAAATCGTGACAAGTCCCTCAACTTGGAACATGTCAATTCCAATTCGAGAAAGCAAACGACAGATGCGCTAGACAGCAATAGAAATCGGATAAATTCGCGACAGGAGGATGTCAGGTGAATACCTTTGATACCTTTGCAACGCGGGAGGAATTAATTTAGAATTAAATTAATACCTAATTCATTGAATTAATGTTGCGTTAATTGCGTGTGCATACAGGTCATACGCGGCTATACACCAACGGCGAAAACGTTTTCAACAAGAGGAGAGTCAGACTTTGAATCAGACATTCGATTCGCATTCTAACGGTTACCAATCAGCCTCTTACGCGAAAGCTTTGGGAGCAACGAGTAGAGAATACGGCGTAAGTTAAACATTCTAAATTACTCTCTCGTTCTCGATAGAAGAAAGATTCCGTTATAATTTCAATAAAAATTTTAAAAGGTAATAATTCCTTTTTTTTTCCTCCTCCACGTATCACGAGTTCTCTTCAAGATTAAATTAACTCGATTTAAATATCGGACGCGATATTAAAATTGCAATATTAAAATTATTCAACCTAAATATTGAGTATGATAGACGATCCTGCATAGATAAAAAAAAAATAAAAGTTGCAATAATTGTGTTTACGGCTGTGCAGGGTACTGCGGGGAACAGAGAGGCAATCTTCTCGGACGACAATTCGCACGGTTACGGCAGATTCGTGGATACCGATAAATTTGCGGACGAGAACGAAAGCTCGAGTTGCGTAGGGGGACGTCAACGTTCGTTGCCCAGAAACATGCAGCAACAGACGCTCGTCGAGACGTAAGTCGTCGGAAGCAAAATATCCTCTCTCTGGTCGGGAAAATGTCCATTCGTATCACTTGTCTTTGCTCTTTACAGGTACAACTCGGTCCTCGAGCGGCAGAGGAAGCTCACGGACAGAAATGCGTATCGGCCGTTACAAACCGCCCCGAGTCGCGTGTATCACGACTCTCAGAATCTAGATCCGCAGGTTTCTGCGGATAACGACAGAAACGCGATGTACCGAGTAAGTAAATCGTCTTATCGCTCCATTTTTTTTTTATTTAACCTTACGCTGAGGTGAGCCAAGGGAATTTTTAGGCTTAAATTCCTAGAATTCTTGATTTGGAACTCTGTTTCGAATTCAACGCTCCAGGATCCGAGTACACAGTGAAGAATAAAGTTCACTCTAAATTTCAAGTTAAAATAACTCAAAAGTTAAGTTAAAGTAGCTCTTATTTCAAGTTATTTTAATTTTAACTTTTGAGTTATTTTAACTTGAAATTTAGAGTGGACTTTCTGGGACATGCAAAAATGTTAAAATTACATTTTATCTTTGACTGTGTACTGATTTGTATAAATTGTCGCAGCCCAAGGATCGTAGGGCGAAGGAGGCGACGGCGCAGCAGAGAACCGAGATGGATCTGATCTCGTCGGATCCGCAGCGGAATGGGCATCCCTTTTCGGAAAGCTTCGCCAATCCTCATCGCAGGAGGCTGCGATCGTTGTCCCCGTCGCAGCTCCACCGATCGCGGCAGTCCGTCAAACTGGCTTCCAATAGATTTCACGCTGCGTCGATGTATGACATGTGAGTTCAGAGTAGACCTTTCGAAATATAAAATCGCGTCGCAGGCACGCGATCGCAGGTTGCGACCAAATCTTTCTTTACTTTGTATTATTATTATTTTTTTTTTCTTAAACGCTCCAGCAATCCCAGACGGGATCGATTTGGTCTTAAAATAACTTGCGAGCGAGATGCCGGCGTATCGATCACGCGAAATATAATAATATGCGTAAGTGTCTGCACAGAAAAAAAATTAATATTAAATCAACAATTCATTGTTTCATATATAATTAAGAATATAAATCTTCTTGGAAGAATTTATAATCTTAAACAGACATAATTTGCTTGTATAAAAAAAATTTTTTTCTTCATGTAAACAAATTATGTCTGTTTAAGATTATAAATCCTTCCAAGAAGATTTCATATTCTTGCTTATATATGAAACAATGAATTTTGTTAATTTGATACTAATTTTTTTCTGTGTGCGAGACGTCAACGACGACGTCTTGGATTTTAAATTCCAAATAAACAGACAGGTTTCTAAAACGGCACCTGCAAACGATTCCACGCGGTCAAATGAACGAAATCACCAGGGACTGTCGCCCTTAAAGATAACCGCGTGTACGCCCGAGATGATAGTTTAATTTAAAGCCGTAATAGCGATCGTAATGGCAAGGTGCGCGACCTCATATTTCGCTTAATCTCAATCTCCCCACGTGACACACATTTTTCTTAACACACTTAACTCGTTACAGCGAGATCCAAATTGCCGATAAAGCGGAGGGTTTTAGGTCGGCCTGAAAATCACGCCTCGCATGCCGGGGCGATTTTTACAACCGATATAAGCCCCGCGATCGGCTCTAAATTTGTATAAGTGTGCGACTTTTTTCCCGTTTCATTCCCACCCTCATCAAGATGGCGAGACATGCGGCTTAACATTTAACGCGTGCTTTAAAAAAGTTAAGGCTCTCAAAGCATGCCACTTGTGTATCGCAAGCGGACTAATTCTGACCGCTCGAATTAGCCGGTCGATAAAATTAAAAAGAGAGAAAGAAAGAGAGAGAGAGAGAGAGAGAAATTGAGGAGGCAAAGAAAAGCGCCGCGTGCCGCACGATAGAAAAATGCCTCGATCTTCTATGCAGAAATCATATACAACTCAAAATCCCCGCTGCGCTCGGGAGTGCAACGGGCATTAACGACGCGGGTGCTGTGTGCATGGCGTGTTACATGCGGGACTATTGTAGATTGTGTCGAAACCTTGCTGCACTATCGTCCATTCCTCCTCGTTGAATATTTTACGCTTAGGCCGGCACGCAGCTGATTACTATTCAATATCGCCTCTATCCCGGGGTATCCGTTATAACGACGAACATCGAAGAAGGCGATACGATGCGTAATTCGCAAAACAAATTCGATTTTTCCAATGTCGAATTTTCATTTGCAAATAAAAGAAAAAAATGAAGAGGTTACGAAAAAATTTCTCTCGGAGAGAAAAGAGCCTCTGATTCACCGCGTCCATTTCTTCGAAATGCCGCATCGATTTTTCGCAAGAGGAATCGCATGACTAAACGATGAGACAATCGGGAATTTCGCCTTGGCACATGCCGGCATTGCCGGCAATTAGAATCAATTTTCACCGGAAAATTAATTATGAATGAGTAACAGCCTCGTCCTTCTCATATCAATAAGATAACACTTAAAATAATTGTAGCAATTAAAATTTAAAGCAATACTGCACTGAGAGAAAAAAATTTGCTAAAAATTTAAATAAATACTTGTTTGAATAGCTGCAATAAAATATTTACAAAATGTTTATTTAGTACAAGAACCACTAGCATTTCTTCTATCAATGATTTTACATATTTATGTACAGTAAGTAAATGTTTCATTACAACTATTCAAACAAATACTTATTAAAAGTTAGTAATTATTTCTCTCGGCGTGTGTAATCATCTTGGGGCTACAAAGAACTCGAGGTAGACTCGAAGACCTGTGGAGGAAAGCGACAAATGCGGTTGGCATCTGCTTCAACCTCCTTTAACCGCGTTTTACCCGGATCGCATGACTCGGTCTCGCAACCCTTCTTTCGTGACCACGCGAGGGGAGGAAGGGTGAGTTACGGTCAGTCTGGTTTACAGCCTCGAAAGGGTGGTATCCTTGGGGTGGGGTCTCTTCGTAGAAACGTGACGACGGAAAGGGTCCTCGATAGACCAGAGGATTCGACAATTACACTTTATCCATCCAAACCGAATATATAATTTTACCACTGCGAATTTATGTATCTCAAATTCCTTGCTCATTATTCATTCGTATATCTTTAATTCCCCCCGTTCTCTGTTCCACTTGTTTTATTTTTTTTTTCTTCTGAAAAAGATCGGAGTCTCGAACCTTTCGTTCGCGTCCTCCGCCCTCTTCTCCTCGGTTAAAAAGAAGCAGGTCTATACGGAGGTCGGAGGGGGCGAACGGACACGGGGCGGGGACGACGTGGGGGTGGCGGTGGCAGCGGTCAGCGTCGGGACGCTCGCCGTCCCTACTACGTGCCACAGTCGTGCGTACGTCGTCGATTGTTACGAGCGTATGTCCCTCGCAATTAAGTACGGGCCTCCTTGCCTTCGAACGTGATCCTCGTTCATCCGCGCTAATCACGCTCCTCGCGATTCGCGCTGCGAAAGTAGAAACGTGACGACGCACGGAGAGACGAGCCGATCGTGCGTTCGACCTTGCACGCGAGTGTCATCGACCTCCGGCATTTAAATCGAATGACAGCGAGAGTGCGCCGAGCGCGTTCGCGGACGGGGACACGTGGATTTCGCGCAGCTGCTCGCGTTACGCGAGTCTCGCCCTTGAAAAGTCGCCACCTGCGGATGGCATAGCGCGATGAGCAACGCGAATCTCGATCGAATCGTCGCTAGTTCGACGCGCCGCACGCGACAGTCGTAGGATAGTTGCGGATTCGACCGATTCGCGGGAATGTGTGGCGACCTAACGCGCCTCTCGGCCCCGCGGCGGCGTGTCGTGGGAATTTGCGCGCGAGAGTCATAACGAATAAAGACAAAGAGGAATTGAATAAAATACAGAAGAGGGAAGAGCGTCGGGGACACACACCCTCGGGAATGGGCGGCGCGAGTGAAAACGGATGGATTCGTAGGCAGGACGGGCGCGGAATGTACGCCGTGAGTTTTCTGGACACCTGATCGATAGCTAATCGGCAGCCCGATCTCTCTTCTCTCTCCCGTTTCTGCGCGCGTTTCGCGATTCGGACCGTATACCGACGCATCGATTTCGCACGAGACGTCGCGCGACGCACAGGATTCGACGATTCGGCGGCGGTGTGGCAGAGCGTTCGAATGCCGATGCTTGAAATTGTCATTAGTATCGATTGATTCCACGATGCTCGCGCACTTATATCTCTCTTTGCGGCTTTAACGCTTGCGAAAGGTCGAGAGCCGGCAACATTTAACCTTTCCTACCCGCATCATCTTGCCGCGCTGTACAAACACCGACTATCTCCTCGTCTGGATATCGCAAAACGTTAAAAAATTAAAACGAAGGCGGAAAAAAGTTTCGAGATTAGGAAATCAACTTCAAAATGCCGATAGGTGCAGTCACATTTGGTGGAGAGGCCAATCCCCGACGACCAAACTTTCGATGACAAAAGAGTGTTTTTTTTTTCTTTTTTAATATAAGAAAGTGTGATAGGACAGCAACAAGTCGCTCGAACCATGGCGTCGCGCTCGTCAAGCCCGAGGGTCAGTCTGTCGGGTGAGACGGAGCGCGTTTCGCGGCCGCGACCGAGAACTTTGGTGCGGGGCGACGCGGGATGATCTTCGAGTTGTGCGCGTGGCCGATCGAGATGAGGGAGGAGAACGGTGCGGTCGTCGGCGAGGCACGAGCGACGGCGAGCAGGTCCGCCGAGCACAAGATCGCGAACGCCGTCCTGTTTTGCTGCCCGTGCGTCTTCCGATGCAGGAAGTCGGTCGGCGTCGGCCGCAACAGCGACGGCGGCGACTACGGGGACGATCACGCGTCCGTCTCGACCATCATCACCACGGCGACGACGCCGGTCATCGCCTTGAGGCTGAACCGAAACAGCGACACGGTGTACGTTGCCCGTCGCGAATCGAATTCGCGGCGAGGATGGTGCGGAATGATGTAGCGCGCGCGATTCATAATAGATGTATAATAGATTGATTAATATTGAAAACCGCGAAAGCCGATGGAGGTAATGCACTCCATTCTTCATGAGAGGAAAATAGATATCGATCGAAGTGAAGGAATACGACGCGGCGCGACTTGCGGCAAATATAAAACAACACGCTTGATATTTAAAATTATCCGCGTCTATTACGAAAAAGGATGACGCCCTTATTCGGAGATGAGCTCGTCAGGGCTTGAGCTCGAGTAGGAGAAAAAGAAAACAATTGGCCGGCTAAGTTCAAAGGCGTTGGACGTCTTAATTTAATACGCTCGATTGTAGAAAGTACACGTTGGTCAGCTTTACGCGACGTTACCGCTGTTTTATTTATCGCGCGCCTGATTTGCGATTCCGAAATACCGACGCGGAAATACTCAAGCTTATAAACATATTGACGTACACAACTAGAGCTCGCGTGAAAATACAGTTTTGCGCGCTCAACCCCCGCCGTTACTGAAACATTAATGCGTCGTGTGTGCAGCGTTACTTCCGCAGCTGATTTCTATTTTTGCGTCTCTTGCAGTGATAAGGCGACGACGATGAACGAGGAGGAGTACAACGCGCGGAACAGGCGTCACTTCTCGCCCGAGGCGAAGGGCTACCACGTCAAGGGCTCGAACAGGGAGGAGTCGCGGTACCAAGGTACGCAGGGCAGTCGTCCTTCTCAACAACGTTCACCACGAAACCACCTCGAGGCGCTCCGATTTTTTCAATTCAATATTCTTTCGATGTTTAATCGAGCTACGTCACCCGTATTCCCATTGGATTAAAGATTCAAAGCGTTATTATCGAAAGACGCCGCTCTTCGGGGACGGTTTTGATTAATAAATAGACCGGACGTCAGTCGGAACGTCGCCTCGTGCCCCGAGGGAACTCGCGATCCCACAGCGGCGAAGATGCCGTGCGATAAATTAAATGCAACGTAGACTCTTTCGATCCGAAGCGCGCGGCTGGGAACACGGCGAAATGGAACGAGAGGTTCTTCACCTCGTCGTTGTGCATGCATATAGAGTTTTAGGTCTAGCTGACGCGCCGACCGTGGTAATCAATATTCCGCTGGTCAAGTCTAAGGTACGATCGAAACGCGTCGCGCTGCAGCGGAAAGTCAGATCGATAAGACCCGGCCCATCTCTTCCAAATTGCCGAGTATTTAAATTACCGTCCCCACCCCGACGCCCGCGACTCGTAGAAGAACGCGGAGACTCGCAGAATGAACTTTGAATATTTTCGTATGCCAGGAATAATAATTTCTTATAAACGCCCGCGCCCAGGCAAAAGTCGAACGGTCACGTTTGACGTCGTTCGACGAGCACGTGCCACTTTTATAATGGCCCTGAATCGTTCCGAATCCCCCAGAGTTTCTGCGCTCCTTCTCAATCAGCGCGCGCGAACGTCCGAAGAGCGCGAGCAGCACCTCGTCGGACGTTTCCAGGAACGATCGACCGGTGCATCGAGGGGAAAGTCAGGACGCGACGCTGCGAGATTACAATGGCAATGACAACAGCGGATCGTCGACCCCGCGGAGCCGGGACGTCGGTGATCCGGCGTTCGACGTTATCACGCAACAGACGGCGACGAATCGCCAGGGCGCCACTCGCGACGATGTCGACTCCTTTTTCGTAAGAAATCATCGTTCTAGTCTGTTTTTTTTTTTTCTCTGTCTCTGACAGTGCATCGTACTGCTGATAAATCCAGCTTGCAAACCGCACATTTTTGCATATACAGGGTGGCTCACCACCGACGAAGAATATTTCGGTAATAGACTTTTTCGCATGTTTGGAGTTGTTACTTCCCCAGCGGGGAAAATTTTACCGAAGTCTGTCACTTGACGCATCATTTTGTTTTCCAACATTAAATAATATGGTAATTAAAACGTTAGATTAGAGATGAAGTAGAAGTCTCCTTGAAATTGGCTGAAAAGTTATTTAGCTACCTCTAAGAAAAAAAAACAGTTGTTAACTCTCAACTGAAACTCTCAACTTGGTTAATTTCTGCAATTCAAGTATTTATGTATTTAAGTTAAATATATAAATGCTTAAATTAAAGTTCAAGCATTTTATGCGCACTAAAAAAAGAATTTAGTAATCAAACCTAGATGATAGTTTAAGCCTTGGTGAAATGGTAGTTTAATTCTAATAAATATTCAATTAATGTAACATCAATATAACAAATATTTAATAACCGTTTAATAAACAACTGATTACTATTAATATAATTTTTAAATATTATTAAATATTGGATTGTATCAAACATTTAAATGAAATTATTTCACCAAAGCTAGATTATTGTTAAACTCTTTTTTTCAGTGAATTTACTTTAAATGCGTAAATACTTGAACTGAAAAAATTTAATCAAGTTAGAAATTTTAGTCGGGATAACAATTTCTTTTTCTCAGTTTGTTTAACAGACATTTTAAAAATTCTGCGCTCCTATTTCTTTTTTGTATAAATTAGTTATACAACAATACACAACTTTATATCCGAAGAAAAATGCCGTTGAATGTGTTTAACACGAGATTTCATTGAACCAAGCAATTCAGTGCGATCTTACGTATATTCTTTTAATCGGATATTTCTTTCCTTAAATGTGACTTGGGATAATTTGACATGTGTACAAACGAATAACTTTCCCGGTTAATTTCAGACGCCGCTGGACCCCAGCAAAGTGGAATACCCGATCGAGACGGCAAACGCACCGACCGTGGACGAGGCGTCGAAGGAATGGAGCAGCGAGGATGACATGAAACTGACGAGCCGAATCGGATCGATTTCAAGGCACTCGAATCACGATGAGCTAATTGCCGTGGATGAAAATTGCAACAGGAGCACGGAGAGCAGCTCCGGCGTCCCGGAGCAGCCGGAGAACGACAGGACGAGCGCGCGTAGGAGGTCCATTGTGCCCGCGTTGCCGATCGAGCGGATTCCACCGTACGAAGACGCGAAGGTATTCAAGGAATCGCTGCAATCGAAGGCCGCGATGAGCCCCAAGAGTTCGGAATCGCTGTACCTGTCGCCTAATCACAGTGCTCACCACTCGCCAATTCCAAACTCGCCGTCCAATCGGAATTCTCGCTGCGGCTCGCGCAATTTGGTCAGTAGATAAATCATAGAAAGATATACGAGTAATTGCCTTTCCCTCCCTTGTACGCCACTGATATAATTGCAATTTTTCCTAATATTAAATTTGCCCGACGACGTCTTCCACCTAACGTTCAATCTTTCGGCCGCTAGACCGAGGATCCCAGAGATTTCAGCGAAGAGAGACTAAGCGCTTCTACAGTACCTGACGAGGATGCTTCCATTCGAGCGTTGGACACCGTTGGTCACCCACCCATAGACATCAGCATGACCAGTGATTCACCGGCGATTATCATCGCGTCGAGGCCCCATTCTCACGAAAGCGTCGAGCACGTCGAAAATGCTAATAAGATTAACGTTCAGGAGGTAAGAGATGCTTATACGATCAGGTTGCTTGTTGAAGAGATCATTCTGACTGATTGTACGATGATGATTCTAGTCCACGGAAGAAGAATCCAGCGTGAATGATACTTTGGAGGATAGACAAAGTAAAGACAGCGCGAGCGACACGAATATGGAACCAGGAATATTGAAGATCGAGGTACGATTCATATGGCAAGAAGAGAATTCCTTATTGAACGTAATTTATTTTTTTTTTCTTTTAATGGACAAATAACGCTTCTGCTATTTCGCAGTCCGAACCTGTGAAAGATGTTGAACGCAGAAGAATGCCCTCGAAAGTACCGGTGCGCGGTGCCAGCAGGTGTCGAATGCTGTCTAGCAAAAGAACCGCGGAGAAGCCCTCGGAAAAGGCCAAGCGGATGGTACAGCAATGCTTCACGCAGCTTGAGAACAAAGACTGGTGCGCGTGGACTTTGTGAAAACTTACGTCTTCTATACCGTCGCAATCGCGTGACGAATAAATTATCGCCGTCTATTCTAAATCTCGTGTTTCAGGGAAGTAACGATAAAGGGTCTGAAAACCCTGTCTCAAATCTCGAAGCAGCATCCGGAGGGCTTGGACATGTGCGCGACCGGAACGTTGGGAAGGCTCCTCGGGCGACACATAAAGAACCTTCGTTCGCAAGTGGCACGGGCCGCGTGTCTCGCCGCCGGCGATGTCTTCGGCTCTCAGATCCGTGGTATCGATCAGGTATGGCGTTTCGCATGAAAGGCCGTCGGGATTCAAGCGTTTCTACATTTCAACGTCTCACTCTCCTCTTCTAGGATCTGGACGACATAGCTGGGCCTTTGCTTCACAGAACGGCCGATACGAATCGATTTCTTCGAGCGGACAGCAACGCAGCCCTGGATCAGATGATGCAATATCTTCCACCTCACAAAACCATCGCTATCATCGTCCTGCGGGGAGCGAGGTAAGTCTGCGGTCTCTCTTCGTGCTCCGATTGGAGAAACGTTCCTACGCGCGGCAAAACTGATCTCTCAATTGCGATTTCGCATTTGTCTAGTCATCAAAACTCTATCGTTCGCGCGGCGACCGCACGACTGTTGTCGGACATCACCGATCGCATCGGGCCTGATCATATTATGATCTTACCGCGCGACGTAAGGGACAAGATGCTAAACGCGGGCGCAAAGTTGTTAATGGACGGAAATCTGGACGCGAGGTAAGTTGCCCCCTTGTAATATGTATTATCACCGAGGTTGGATAAGTTAATAGATTTTTTTAACTAAATTAAGTTAAAGTTAATGGTTTGTAAAATTAATTTAGTTACCTTAAAAGTTATATGAACAAACAATTAACTAGTTAAAAGTTACATGAAGAGTAAATTAGCTCGAGCTAAATTAGAAATTAATATTGTAAAACATTATTCATATTAAATTACAAATCTTAATTTTTTTAAATTAAATTACTTAAAACAATTATAATACGGATCAACAAGCTTAATATTTTATTCATAAATTAAGTTTGTATAATATAAACAAAGAAATCTTATTTTCTATATGGGAATGTATTTTCCTCTTACAATTTTTTTTTCTTATGCATAAGATAAATTTTTAACTTGGGAAAAAAGTTAATGAATTAAAGTTAATGTGTTTCAAAAATAACGAGTTAAAAATTAAATCATTAAAAATTAACCAAGTTAGCAATTATTAACTTTTAACTTTATTAATTAACTTTTAACTCTTTAACTTGTTACTACCCAGCCCTCACGTTCATAAAATCAATAAACGTTACAATCACGATCGTAATGCCGAGCTTGAATTTCCAGGAATCATGCGAAAAGAATGTTTCGACGGCTGACCCGCTGCGACGGCTTTAGAAAAGCGCTGACGGACGCGGTGCCCGAAACAACGTTAAGACACATCGACAAAACGTTGAAGACCCTCTAGTCGATCGCCCTGTCGATTAAATCTGCGTAATGTAATTCTAGGCGTTGTCTCTCACCGCTACTTGAACTATCCCAAAAGACTGTTTATCATGCAGGACATTTTTACGATCCGTTAGAAGCCAATTTACGGCATAGTCATGAATTTTCTACAACGTATACGCCGGGAAAGATATCAGAAAGACAAGTAGTCATATAAATAGCTTCTCTGTCCCCCCGCACTGTACATTTTCCTCCTCAAAATTTAAATGGAGCGAGAGACGCGAGATCTCGGTGATCGAGAATCAAAAGAGCCGAGGAGCCGCGTCCTCCGTCGTCGTCGTTGTCGTAGCGACTTCGATCTTGTTTCTCATCGACGGATTTATCTGCGCGCGACGCAGTTTTTGATACTTGTAACTTTAATACATATACACTGAGAAAAAAAATTGGTTGAAAAACTAAAATATTTAGTCCGATACGCACGACTAAATATTGAGTTGATTTAATTAATTCTTAGTTAAAAAATTGGAATGATTAATATAAATAAACGACATCTTTTTTCGTGCAACTAAATAATTGTTGAATCAACCCAATTTTTAGTTGTGCGTATCGGACTAAATATTTTAGTTTTTTAACCAATTTTTTTCTCAGTGTACGCATGTATGATAACTTTTTTATACGATTGTATAAAGAATGCGCTTCGGCGTAAGTGCATTTGGAGAACTGTAGTGCCTTCACGTCGGTGATCGTAAATTACGCAATCGCAATCGTAGCTCAATTACATTGTAGTGTTCGTGAAGTGAATCGTCGACGTGACGTAAATTGCCACGTATCTCGGAAAGAGTGAGGAACGTCTTGTCTCGCTGCTCTGTCTTCACCAACTCTACATTAACGAGTTGCACGAAGAGAAAAATATATACGGAGATTTCCTCGAGGAAAGGAGTTCATTGCTCACGGCAATGAGTCTGTTTCGAAATCGCTAATGCTTTCGTCAGTCGAAAGTTTAGATTCGGTTAGTTCCATATATTTTTTTTTTCACTGTTGCAAATTCGATTGTTACTCTCTAATATATTTTGGATTCTCGGAAATGTGAGAGAAAAATATCGGAGAGCGTCTATAAATTTTATACAACGCGAATATCGGATGCTGAAACTTTAGAATTTGTTTACGAGAGAAATTATGTAGGAAGAGATCGTCCGATGATTCGATTCTGATTTCTAAACCGTCCTTTAGGATCGTATGTCAGAGATTAACTCATATTTATATAAACAATAATTTATATGCATATATATATCGTTATAAAAAGATAACTGCTTATTATTGAAGGCACATACACATACTATTGATAAATAAAATTACTATTGTTATACCACACTGGTCTTTTTACTCGCAAAATGAAATTTCGATATCCATAATATCGCGATTCGGAAAGTATATTTTGCTCTTTTTTTTTTTTAAAGCATCAATAAACAATTGAAAATAAAATTGCGACTAACGTCTCCGTTATTATTAAAATATCCGAAGGGTTATTTTATTGAAACCTCTTCATCGCTTAAATAAAACTTAGCAGAACAATTTATCTTTAATATTACACATCTTTATTGTATCAAAATGGAAGATTCTTCGGATCAGGACGAGTCAACTGAACAGATCACAATAGTTATAAAGTCCATTGAGAATATTGTGAGTTTTCTCTATGCACGATTCAACGCTACGTTACAGTTTACTCGAGAAAATTCGTTTTTACGGGACAGACGGTGAAGGAAGAAACTGGCGTATCGTTCGTCGTGATGCATGACGACGTAGTGCTCGGAGAAAGCGCTCCTGTCATTATCGATCCGGGTATCAAGGAACCACCGCGAATTTACGACGTCAATTTCGCGGTCGAATTTTCATTTGTACCTAACGACCTTAATAGCATGGATCCAATCGTATCAACGCCAATTTTAAGTAAGGAACTTGAATGAATAATTCGTAATTTTATCGGTAAAAATAGTAACTATCCCGACTGCAATAAATCGTAATGCTCGTTGTTCCATCAGTAAAAGTAACGTGCGACGTCGAGGATCAACGTTTGGGCGATTCCGCTAGATCAGCCGCGGATTCGAAGAAGAAAGCAACAGTCGCCCCACAGCAGACTCCGTCGAGCGTGCTTGGTTTTTGCACTCTCGATTTAATGCCGATATTGCTGGGTAACGATTTATCACGTCGAAATGGTGAAAGAGCGATACGTGCTGCATTTAAAATAATTCTTACACGGCCTTGACCGCTAGGTGAAAAATCACTCGCCGAGAGATTGATAGTGCAAACGCCACATCTCTCGTTTGACGGCAGCGCGGTCTCGTGGCAAAATCTACCCTTGTTAAACGCGACAGTAATATACGACGGCGGGGAGATATTTCCTTCGCGAGCGGAAATTAATTTCCTGAGTGTTACGGTGGGAAGCATCTACAATCCGCCGGTCTCTTTCACCGATGACGCAGATTACAAAGCGGGCACGATAATATACGTTGACGACGAAGTATGTATCATACGTCAAATAGTTGCAATCATCTAGCCAGAGACGATAGAAATGTCGATTATAATTTTTCCATCGATTTATTTCACACTGAGAAAAAAATTTTATTCCGATACGTGCAACTAAATATTGAGTTAATTAATTCTTGGTTGACAAATTTGAATGAATGATTGAATGAACTATATCTTTTTGTGCAACTAAATAATTGTTGAATCATTGTTGAACCTAATGCTTAGTTGATCGTATCGGACTAAATATTTTTCGTTTTTTCTATTTTAAATATTTTAGCTTTTTAACCAATTTTTTTGTTCTCATTGTATATAAAAAATGATTTTTCCCTTCTTCTTTTCTTGCCTTTCATCAATAAATAAAATCGAAGAGAAACTCGTAATATTTTGATGACGCACTGTTCCCTTGCATTTCTTTTTGCAACATACAAAACATTACGAGGAAGAATAGAGAAAAGAATAGTTTCATAAAAATAATAGCTAGAGGCGGAGCAGTAATAAAACGTGAACGGAACAGATAAAAGAGTCTAAAGATAACACGCGCAAACATCAGTTCTGAGAATGCAATCAAAAGCAAATATTAGTAATCTGACTACATATTCACATAAACAGGCCGATTCAAATGTATGATAGTCATTCAGATTCACTGAAATGTCGTGCGTTCTAGATTCTCCGTTTTAATTCGATAAAATGATAGCACCGATGCAAAATAAAATCGCGTGCAATCGTGTTCACGATATTGCTGAAAAAAAAAAAAAAAAGAATTCTTACTCTTTGTCACCTTTAAGATTCCAGAAAACGTAATATTCGAGGACGGTAAATGGACAAAGTACCGCGACTTGGAGAAAACCAAACGATGGCGAAGCTTATCGAAATTACAAAGTCGCGCCAGATTGTCAAAGTGG
The DNA here is from genome assembly GCF_016802725.1 of Solenopsis invicta. Taxonomy (NCBI): domain Eukaryota; kingdom Metazoa; phylum Arthropoda; class Insecta; order Hymenoptera; family Formicidae; genus Solenopsis; species Solenopsis invicta. Next base: position 5,318,288 of record NC_052665.1, read on the forward strand.
AAACTCAGCCACGATTATGCAGGCATAAAAAATACTCTCGACGCGAAACTCGATTTGCAGGTGAGTTCAAAACGGGCGCGGCATTTCGTAATTCAATCCAACGAATTAATAGATGAAGAATAAATGCGTTACAGAAAAAAGTGTGTCAGGACGAGCCTAGGATTGAATGGAACTTCATGGATCGCAGTATGTTACGCAATCTGGGAAGCGAAGCGATGAAGAATCATATTATCAAGTACGATTCATAAATTTCATCAGATAAATATTGAAGAATCCGTGTTAAATACCAAATTATGTTTAAAGGTATAAATACTGGCCGTTTCAATTTTTGGTCACCGAAAAGAGCGCGGAAAAAGGCAGCGTTAGTCAACGGCAAGCAGAATCAATTAAATCTCAACTTTATCAATCTTACGTCGATTTATCGGAGCTTATTTTCCCGGGAAGTAAGCGCAAACGAATTTTAATACACGATAAATAACTGAATTATTATTGGAACTTAGGACTATCTGCCGCTTCTCTAATTAAATCTTTTTTGTAGTAAAAAGTACTTGCGTGGTTGCGCAATTGTATCCGCATGATACGTCGAACATAGTCGAGAAGACTGGCTTGGAAAGGGATGTTTTCTACATAGAGCCTTGGAACAGAGATTTAAAGGAACGAGAATCGAAAAAGGTTGACACGATACATGTATATACAATTACGGTTATTAAACAAATGCAAAATTTTTAAAAATTTTGTGTGTGTAAAATTAAAAAAAGAATTAATATCAATTTTTAAGTAGGTAAGTGAGGAGGCCACTCTACTCCAAACAAAAAAATGCAGAGCTAGAAACTTTGTTCTGAAAAAAGTACTGTCTACAAGAGAAAGTCTTAAGTTTATTTTTTAAATATTCCTTTATCTCCTAAGGATTTAATTAATATAAATTGAAAAATAACATTCTAATAAAAAATATAACAATAATAATATTTCTTTGGGGTGTTGTCAGTATCTCATCTACCTATTTAAAAATTAATTAAAAACATTTCTTTAAAATGCTTCAAACAATCGATTCAGACGAACGATGAAATAACGCGGAGTACCCCGTTAATTACGAAGTCTGGCGAGCCCGTGTTTATCGTGATCGAGGTCGAACTTGCTCGTCCACTTGTTCCTTGCAGGCTCAAAGATGACCTTTCAGATATGTAAGTTCGTAAGCATTATAATAAAAAAAATATTATGATTTTAAAATTATAATCACTTAATCAGCTGTTAAAAAAGTTACTAAAATTTCCTATATGATTAATCTCTCTATAGAATCGAGGAGATGATGAAACCGAAGGAAACCAAGTCGCGTTACATTTATTCCGGTGACGTAGCGGAGCAACAATACGCAACTTGCATTCGGAAAATAGTAGAGATTATTACGGAGAGCTACAGGGTATCAAATCCTTCCGCGAGCCTACGTGAAATATATTTTAATATCATAAACTGAGACAACATTAGAGACACGTTTTTACACGTTAGGATTTTCGTGACGAGAAAAAGCGAGAAAAATTATCCGCTTCGAAAGAATGGGAAGACAATTCTGAAAAGAAGAGTAAAAAATACTGCTTCGCTCCCGAAGAGGTGAGCTTCCAACCGCGAGACAAGAAGTATTGTCGCGTTGTATGTTTAACGAGCTTTTGTCACGGTAATTTTCAGGATGAGCTAACTTGCTTCACGCAATATTTGTACAAAACTGGCATGTACTTGAACATACGCAGCACTTTGAAAATGAAAGTAATCACGTTGTTGGATCAAAAAATCAAGACAAACATGAACACCGTACACTCTATCGACAGCCAGGTCTTGAAAAATATATGCTGACAGAAAAAGATTCCTAAATTTTAATAAATATTTATTCGAGTAGCACTAATAAAATGTTTACTTACATAAATATTTACTCTGTAAGAAAAAAATGATGCTTGAATTAATAGTTCTTGTATTACACATAAAAAAAAATTAATATTAAATCAACAATCTTTGTTTCATACATAAGCAAAAATATAAATCGTCTTCAAAATATTTATAATCTCAAACAGACACAATTTACTTACATGAAGAGAAAAATTTATATGATGTAAGCAAATTATGTCTGTTTAAGATTATAAATTCTTCCAAGAAAATTTTATATTCTTGCTTATATGTTGATTTAATACTACACTTTTTTTGTATAAATAAACATATATTTACATTTGGTAAATATTTCATTAGTACTATTCGAATAAATGTTTACTACACAAATAAATGTTTATTTAGTAATTTTTTCCTCGGTGTATTTATTACTTAAAAATTATCATATACAAAATTTACTTTCAAATATATAGATTCACGTTCTAGAAATCTGTTTAAACTCAATTTATAATAAAAATTTTGGCAAGTTACGATTTATGTGCAGAATTTTATAGCGTCCGTGTACACATACCTCGTCGAACAAATGCACATAGCCATCAACAAGATTGTCGAAAGCCGCCTTGCGGGCGATTTGCCGAGGAGTGTAATACCCCAAAAATTATACTTCTATGCCGAAGAAGCTTACGAATTGGGTCACGTGGATGATGCAAGGCGGCATCATAAAGCTGTACATATAACTCGTTCTTCTATCTTAAGAAAATGCCATACTGAATTCATCATTATAATATTTCTCGCAGGCAATTGCGGTAAATAAAAGTGACGCCAAAGCGTGGACCAAGTACGCGATCTTCCTCCTGAAAATCGGCGACGCGGAGCGTGCAAAAGAGTGTGGCCGTGAAGCGGTAATCTCGGACAGGCGAGATAAACTCGCGTACGTAAAAATACGCAACATTTTCCTAGTTGGGCTCTCGGAAAGAAAGACGTATAAATTCTCAAATAATCTTTTATATATATATATATATATATATATATATATATATATTCATAGTTTGCTGACGTACGGATTGATCCTAGCCGAAGATCGTAGCTATCAAGAAGCGGAAGTCTTTCTAAGAGCCGTCACCGAATTCTATCCGCGATTCGTCGAAGGATGGGTTATCCTACATCTGTTTTACACTCGTACGAATTACGATCCAGGTATTACAGAGATTCAAAATCAAATCTATGCATCAGAAAAGATTAGAATGGATGAAAAATTGTTTTTTTTTTTTTTTGTTTTATAGGGATAGATCTTGCTTTAAGACTGGCGGAAAAATGCATGAAGGACGACGATAGAGAGACGGAGATCTCGAGTGAAGATCCTCTCGCTTGGACAATGATTCACTGTCCGCGGGATAATGTGTTTATGATAACGGCCACGCTCCTAATGAAGCTGCATTTTTGCGACGTAATATGTCTGCACTTAAAATACATCTTACATAAGTACGCACAAACTATGCTGTTGTTACGAGTCGCTTTTGTATAGTTTGCTGACTTAGCATTGACGGAAGAAATGTCTCGCGCGGGAAGATCTACCCACGTTCTGTATTACCTGGCTGTGCGATGCTACTTATTGCAGCAATACGAAGAGGCTTTGTCGCATTTAAAAGAAGCCAAAATTATTTATGGACTGGTTTGTTCGATATTTTTATTTTATTCACAAAAATAAATCAATTAATTACCTAGCTAAAGAATAAATATGTAGATAATTTTAAACAAATACTCTAAAAAAAACTTTACTAAATTTTAATAAATAAATATTTGTATATTTGCAAGAAAATATTTAATTGCGGTACTTAAATATTTACTTAATAAAAAAACTGATAGTTAAATTTAATTAGTTGTCCTCTTACCAAATAAATATGCATTTACATTTAGTAAATATTTTCTTGCAAATATACAAACAGATATTTATTAAAATTTACTAACTTTTTGTTTTCAGTGTAGGTTAATTAACTGATTTAATTGTCATATCGTGTAAAATTAATATTCGCTTGAATCATATATTTAAGTTTCGAATATTCCTTCAGGATTACTCGATAAGCAGTTTAATGGGGCACTGTCTTTTTCAAGAGGGTAAATTCGCGGAGGCCATTCATTGCTACGAGTTCGCCGATGCGACGTTCAACAGACCGGACGATTTGCATCTCGTGCACACGAGGTAATATCAATTGTCTCAATATTACGTAAAGACGATTGAGAAGAAAAGCGGAGTCGAGTTATTCATAACATCATTACGATGCCAGAATGGGAATGTATTATGAAAACGTCGGTGACTACGAGCGCGGGTTAAAGATTTTCCTCAGCGCATGCAGAACCTCGCCAACGGCGGAAACGTGGCTTGGGGCGGGAATCGCTTTTTATGAGGTAAATTAAGTTAAAAAAGAAAAATTTCTTAACGAAAATTTCTTTGCAAAAATTATTCTCTCACACGCAAAAAATTCTTTCTACGCAAAAATTGCTTCAGCTGCGACGATTCACGGAAGCCGAGGCGGCTCTGACGGAAGCGAATCAGCTGGACAATCGTAACGAAACCGTCTGGAAATACCTGTGCCTGTTAAACATGTCTCTACAGCGTCACGACGAGTTCGCTCAGTGTTACGGACAGATCGCTCAGGTGAAAAACTGTAAAAAGAAGGGCGATAGCTCAGCGTTCTTTGCGACGCGTCACCTTTATGTCTTTACAGGACAATGAGGCTTTCTCTCTGGAGAAACGGTCCCTCAAACCGCGAGATGGAAAACCGGGATCGGTCATGCTCTAGATGCTGGCAAACGCCGTAGCATATAAACTTCGCCTCTTTAGCACGAAGATTTAGTCAGTCGTTCCACAATCGCGATGAGATTGACGGTGAGTCAGGCTGCGGTTTACGCGGCATATTTATAGATCTATGCTATCTAGCAAACTGGACTTTGTTGCGCAATATATGTTACGCGACGGAAAAACGCTTGCTCAAATAATATTTTCTTGCAGTGCTCGCTTGTTGTGCTTTGTCTGCTTGGAGTAACGATGTTCGCGATGATTAGCTGCGATGAGTCAAGCAGCTCAATGCGTCACTCGAGTTTGGAAAAAGGTAATACTGCGATATCGTTAATAATTGTTGTTAACGAACGCGGAAGTACTAAAATTTATAATCTGCTATTACGCGCTGAAGCGCGATAATGTGATTCATAATTACGGAAAAAAAATGCAAGATAATAAGATTGTGGTATTCGTTAACGCGATCGATAAGATTGGCACTTGTTTGCAGATGATGTTCCACGGGTTAAAATAAAGGTGTTTCGTGGGCCCACGCAGGAAACGGACGGCGAGTCTTTTGCTACTTGGGGATATTGGATTCAACAGCCCAGCAGATAATATCGATGCGGCCATTTTATCTTTCTCGTTACTCGCTCTCTATCGCACAACGATAATTATAAGATAATTGCTTCTTTTTCTTCTTGTATATTATAATGTACATTGAAAGATTAAAATCTCAAGGCGTTTAATTGTTTTCGTATTAAAATAAAAGACTTTCGTCCATTAACTGATCACAGCGCAGAATAAGTAACATACATGTATATGATTAATATTTTCCTCAAATTGGACAGTTTTCTTGTCAAGTTAAGGATATTGATGGGAAACATATTAGAATGTACAAAGATTCACAATTTCACAATATTAAGATATCATGTCATTTATATATTGTTGAGGCATGTACATCATAGATATAATGCCAATTCTCAAGCATGAATACATTTTATTTTTTGTATAACGGATTATTGGGATTTAATTGATTGCCATGATTGTCAAGATCAGGTTTGGTACCGGTTCCTCCATATTTAGCATCGCGACCGGGTCCGGTTTTAGTGTGGTTTGGGTTGCACTGGTTTGCACGATTGTCTTGCTGCTGCTTATCCATCTAGAATTTAAACACAATTTTAATAATAATATAAAATGCATAGATCCGATGTGCGCGATTCTCAAATTTATCTTGAATTCGATTAAAGAATATTAAAGGAAGGATAAAAAAAAGGGACTAACATAAAATATTGTAAATAATAAAGACACAAAGACAACTCATAAATTTCTTAATATCCTTAAAGAGAATACTACTCGTGGAAGCCTCAGAAGCATAATATAAATTATAAATTGATTAAAATATAAAATTTACAATAAATTGATCAATATGTTCCACATCGTTTTGTTTTAAACAGAACCGAAGAAATGTGACGTGTAACTATAATCGCGTTATCCTTTGTATAGAGATTTTTTTAATTGGACACTACACACGTTACAATAGATAACTAAGTTATATGCAAGTTAAATATTTTTGATATAAAAATAGTGACCAAAGTCAATTTTCTCCTTTTAAAATTAAATTATTGGATACACAACACACAGGTATTACATGTATACACAAAAACCCGGATCAATCAGGCGAACACAATAGATTTTTAAACTCAATTTCATTTTAGTCTTCATAATTTCGAATCAGACGGATACTTTCTTTTATTTTTTGTTACACTATGCTTTTTTAGATTTCCATACTTAAATTAAATTCAAATAATTTTATTCCTTAATATAACATTGTTGATCCAATCTCGAGAATAAAGAATATTTTATACGGATCATCGATTTTAATTTCAAGACATACGAATCTAATCCAAAATAATGTTTCGAGTATCAATGCATGGACTATTACAGCAGCCACGCTCCTTTTTATTCGCAAATTAAATAATGAACGCACAATAAATAATAAACAATTTTAAAAAAATAAATTTTCAATAAACTATTATTTTACACACGGAATTTTATATAAATGCTTCTGCTGCTATCCTTTAATTTCAACTGGGTTTAATCACAAACTCATTACTTTTTTAAGAACGTCTTATGTACGTATTACGGGAAAACTCAATTAATAAATTGAAATTAATAAGATGAACAACTTACTTCGCCAGATAGCTAACTAAATGTTAACTGTATATTTGCTCGATGCACAAGATCTTCAGTAAAATGTAACTGATGGCCAAAGGCGGAGATACTTAATTGCAGCTTAACAGTTGCGACGCTTTGAACGGTTTGAAGCAGAGCTCGTATTGATCGCAACATTTATACCCTCTCCAACAACGTGCAGGGAAGCCCAGAAAGAAGTAGTAGTTGATAAAAGAAAGGGGATTTCTCGGAATTCTCGGGTAGATTCCATTTTCAAATTAAACGCAGAGCTAGCTCTGTTCTCGAACGAAGCAAGGGAATGAGTTGGCTACCCTGCATTGTCAAGCCGTGGTTACGGCGCATGGCAGTACATCTAAAGTCCGTTACTCATGTAAGTTTCTTCATGTAATATTTCATTCTTACAATGTAACAGATTTTTAATTTTTTATACTTTTATCTGGCATATGATATAGAGAGCTATTCCAATTTCTGGAGAAATTTAGTATCGATTAATCTACCGGAATATTGGACAAACTCGTTACGCGACGTCTCTAGAGCTTTAAGCCTGTCGGTCATGCGCCGATTCGATAATGCGAGGTAGCCAATCCTTTCACTTGCTTCGCGTGAAGAGCAACATTACCACTTGTTTGAAAGCAGTACTTGGGGAACTCATTTCTTTTATCGATTAGAATTGGCTCTACGGGCTTTCCCTACTTCATCAATCAGCATAATCAGATAATGTCAATATCACGATTAAGATAAAGCTTTAAGAACCATCCGTGAGTAATATTGCAAAAAAATAAAATAAATTATGATAAAATTTATATTTCTTTAATTTCATTTAAAATATTATCTACTTTCAAGATTGTTAAAAATAAGTTTGTCTCGTAATTTATAAAAAAAAATTTGAAACAATATAAGTTATAAAAAAAGTTTTACTCGCAAATTTTCAATATATCTGTACTTTGGCGCTAAAAGTCAAAAATTGCCAAATTCGAGTTATATAAGTACATTAATGAATTATATATTATATAGTTATATTAGTAAAAATTAAGTTAAAGGTGTATGCAATAATTTTCATAGATTTTAACAAGTTTAAAAATACATTTTGAATGTAAACGGAGAATAGTTGTTTATCACTTTGCTGTTTTATCAAAATTTAGGTAATAAAAAGAGAGAGATGTAATTTCAAATTTAGTTAAAAACTTATAGAATTTATAGAAGGACATTGACCCTTTTTACAATAATATTGGCTCTCATTTAGAGTTCATTAATGTATATAATTCGAATTTGGTAATTTTGGACATTGGCCCTTTTACCACCAAGGTACCAATATCAATTTTAGTAACTAACGAAGAAGTAAATTAAATTAAAATTAAATACAAAAATTCTAGGTATTCACTTACAATCACTCGAACTTCCAGTTATGTAACAAGTTTCTCAAAGCTGTCATGTTGCTGTCGTTCTCTCTGAAAATATTTAATATTAATTAACAAGAGATATTTAATAGATAATTTTTTTCCAGTTAATCGGTAATCTGTCTGTGATAATACTTACCTCTTTTGGTGAGTTACCACACGCTCTTTTTCCTCATGTGACCTGAATTATGCATCCTGCACAGTCACCCTATATTATTTAAATCCCTTGTGCTAATAATCTAAATTAAATTATTGGTCACGTCCTAATTAAAACAAATTAACCTTCACCCATACCGACAAGAACATAAAATAAATATGTGAGCACGTGTCGCGCGTAGCCGCAAGCGTGTCGTGCGCAAAACAGACGCGTGTAAAAAGGGTTGCATCCTCATAGGTGCTCGTAATTTCTTAACATAAAATACTTTCACACATTACATTGCATTTTAATAATTTATAATTTCACTCTTTCGTAAATAAAAAAAGCATGAATATCAAAATTTTTCTTAAATTTTTTGTCCTAATAAATATGATAATTATTATTGCCTTTTTATAACTTTTCACCTGAACAATCTGTCTATAACGAGCGAACTTATCGTGATGCCATAAAAACGTATTTAACAGTCACAGATTTTTTCAAACAATCATATTATAATTGTTCATTTCGCTTTCAGTAAAAACGCCTTCGCAAATTACCAATCATGAAATAATTTTCACGTGAAGAAGCGATTTTTTGGGAACAGAGGAATGCCCTTTGCGTGAAATAAAATCCGAATCGTTGCTATATACAACAAGAATGACCGTTTCTTTAGAGATTAATCATCGGTCATTCATCGGCGTACCCTAAATTCAAAGTGTCATCGAGTTCCGAATGTACGCAGATGTGCAGGTTTACACGGACGAGCTCAAACGCACGCGCTCGTAAGTAACGGTTTGTACACATCTGTCCCCCATCGTGGCCGGTACGTATGTACAACAACAGGGGTCGTAAGGACCCCTTCGCGCAGTTGGGCTCATCGTCGTGTACATACGCACGTATAGGTACGCATCGACATTGAAGAGGAGCAGCGCATCTCGCTGGAAAGCTGCGCGTTATCTCCTGATAAAAACGACAAGATTGCCATTACCGACAAGATTGCTATTGCCGCGATGCAAGGAAATGCATCGTTATGCCATTACTACGACCATTAGTGGCTCCGATGCTCGCTACTTATCGATAGCCCCGATCTCCGTCAATTAGCAGCGGGAACGCGAGATGAATGAGGCATTTTTCCCTCGACATTTTCCACGACGGATCGTTCACCGCTGCTGCGCACGCTGATTCACGATTTACGTGGAAATACTCGTTCGATCGATTTTTCTCTCTCGTCGAGCTGCGGAACGTTAGAAGGTGGCTCAAAACTCAATAAACTACATTGTTAAAAATGTCATGAAATTTAATGTATTTTTAAATTACACATTAAACATTAAATTTAATATATCAATAAGTAAAATCTTGCGCATGAAAATAGTACTCTTTTAGTGTACTTTTGACAGCATTAAATTTACATTAAAGGTACATTAAATGTTTTTTAATCTACCTCCTTGAAATTTGCTTCCGTTACATTTCATTAAATTCTGCTGCTGATTTTTTATTTTTATTTCTTTTCATGCGCAAGATTTTCACTTATTGATACATTAAATTTAATGTACATTAAATTTAACGTGTAACTTAAAAACACATTAATTTTCATGACAATTTTTAACAGTGTACCCCTCACATCTCTCGTGTGAATAATTATTGCGTTGCTTTTTTATAGCTTTTTATTTGGCCAATTTATCTATGACGAGCAAAACTTATCGAACTGACTTTGAGATTTTGGAGGTCCGTTCGAAATATTTCTTTTAACAATAAAAATTTCTTTCGCGACGGCATCTCCTTTCCGGGACGTCTCGGATTTCAACGTTAATGTCAGTTTACGATCAGTTTATCAGACCTGTCACCGTCCTCGCGACTCTCGTGCGCGTGAATCGATTAAATTTTCTTTAAATTCACGTCCTTTAAATTCGGCCACGCAACGCGCGGTACACGTGTGAGTGACTCAGTCGGCACTCTCACGCACACGCACGACCGCGTCACCGTAGGCATTTTACACGCAGATGTGCCGAACGGGCGCGTGCCTCCGCGCTGCATCGCCTCGGTGAATGGTGTCACGGTTGTGTTTCGGGGGGCAGACCCCCGTTCTCGGTCTCTCGAGGGGATCGATCGATATAGTCGTGCGTACACCTGGCCCTTAAAGCACCACTGGCGTGTGATTTCGTAGGCATCTTCCAGCTCCGAGCGAGCCTGGAAGACGAGCCGAACTCCTCGAGACCTCGTCCCACGTTCACTACGCCAATGAACTACTAGTCTCGCCGAGGAGACGGACTTATCGCCTTCCGAAAGTACAAGGGAAGCGTCTTCCTGGCCTCCTACTGCGCGCAGACTTGCCCGATTGTCAAAGGCTATTGTTGTTCCTTATTTGCGGATGTCAATCGATAATAATGGAAAAGTGACGCACGATGGTCGCTCGCACGACATGAATTCTAAATGAGGCTCGTCGTCTTCGGAGCTACCTCACATTCATTGTATAGTTTTCTTTTGAATCGCTTGGAAATTTCGAGCCATGCACCTAGATTCTTCTCACATCCATTAAATGCCTTAAAACTCTGTTCGTAAAATAAAGCGGGGAGATGATGCTCTCAGAATTTTATTTTATAGCAACACCTATCTCTTAATTCCAGTGTATTTGATGAAATTAAAACATACTTGAAATATTCCTGTACTGAGAAAAAAAGATTATTAACTTGACCAATTTTTTTTTTTAATTCAAATATTTATGTATTTGATTTAAATACATAAAATACTTGAACTTCAGTTTAAGCATTTAAACATTTAATTTAAATACACAAATATATGTTTAAACTGAAAAAATTTAGCCAAGCTCAATTTTTTTCCTTGTCTCTCTTAAGCCGATTTTTTATTTTTATTTTTTTACAAGACAAGTTGATCCCAACATTCTCAACCGTTATTACAATATTTAGCCGAGCTTTTTATACGCGTTTAACGTCGTGTTTAATACAAATCGAGCTGCAGTTATCGCGTCAAAAAAGTAAAAACAATCTCGTTATCTTTTTTACCACTTGTCTTCGTCGCGAATAGCAGCGATAAGAGAACCGCGAAGACGCACGCGGATCTATGTACCATTCACGCGGATCTATCAGCTTTGCATACCAGAACCCGGATCACCTTGTGTCTATCGGAGCTCAATTAAAGGCCTTCCGGCGCGCGCCGTCGCGCCGTCCCGTCAAAGAGAACGCGCGCCTCGTTACGGTTTGACGGTTACGCACGGACACGCGCTTCTCTCCACGTGTGCGTGCGAGGGGGAGAGAGGGGAAGGCATGCACGGGGAGACGGGTGCCCCGGTGCAAGCTGCCCCCATGGAAAGGGGGACGAAGGCAGAAAGGGAAACGAGGGGTCCGCTCGCGCGTTTTCACACGACTTGGCTTACGCGGCTTTTGGGGCGGCAAGAGGGAGGGACTGAGGGACGCGAAGAGATCGAGTCGCGCGCGAACGACGAGGAAGTCGGAAGTCGGACCCTGAGTCAGTCGATTGTGGGGCATTAGCGCGCTTAGTCTCGATCATCGCGTATCGTACCGGCGTGCCCGTACACACGCGCGCGTGCACGCGGGGGATATAATTTATTATATATCGCGAGAGGCGCGAGGGAGAGCCGATCGCGATCCGCGGATCCGCGAGAGATCGCGATAATTTGGGACGCGGATCCGCAGTGATCGAGATCGAAAGGTTCTTGTTTCATCGATTGAGGAATTAAACTCCGAGTGAAGGTATCCTATGAATGCTACGAGAATATTTTATACGAATATTATTAAAAATTGAAATAATATTTTGAGAATATTACTCAATATTTTTTATATTATTTTAACATTGAGAAAATATTGTTTGAATGTTATATGTATGTTTTAATATAATGTTCGTATGTTATTTCAATATCCCTAGAATATTATAAAAATGTTTTACGAACATTATTACGATAAAAAATTAATGTGACTTATTATGCATGAAATATTCATAAATTCTATAATTATTACATTTAAAAGAGTTATACAATTTCCGATAATTTAGAATATTAAAATAAGTTATATTATTTACTTCTCATATAACATTCGTATAATATTATCAAGAGTGAACGCATAATCATTTGTTATTAATATTAAATAATATTTTAGGAATATTATGTAATATTAAATAATATTGTAGCGCCTATAGGATATCTCGTTCAGTGGAACGTGTCGAATAAAGAGTGAGTTGTGATAAGTTTGCCCAACGGAATCTCCGCGCGAGGTACGCGATCATCACGTTGGATGTCATCGGGCTCTACATATCAAAGAAGAAGAGCATACGTGTCGCGTGCGGGACTCACCATTAAGCAGCAGCCTGTGGGGGTTGCGTTGGACACCATACGGTCTCGTTCTCCAAGCAGCCACGCGACCACCAACCGTGGGAGGGTCGTTGCGCTCCGCTGAATCGTGAAAGCACCCCGTTGGAGTAAAACACAGTGCACTCCGGGAGCATCCTGGGCCACCTCGAGGTCCCGCGAACGTTTATCGAGCCCCCTCGTCCACGGCATGCTCCTGTAAATAACAAGAGAGCGAATAACTGAAGAGGTGCAAATAAAAGTTTCGCAGTAGGTTTTTACTTCAGCCTCTCTTCGCGTCTGCTGGCGAATGTTTTACAAACTTTGTTGAATGAAAACAGTGAAAAAAAAAACATGAGTGCGTTCAAGAGGTATCAGAGCAAGGTGTTTTGGGGTCAAATGGCCTCACACGACCTGCAGGACGATCGTTTTGCTGAAAGAAACGATCTTACGCGTTACTCTTTTAACGAACGCGTCCGTGAAAAGGAGGAGGAGGAGAAAGAAGAAAAAGAAGAAGAAAATTCGACCAAGTCGGAAAACGACACCGATGCGAATATTACCGCAATACGCGTGTGTAAGAGCGAGGAGAATATAAAACAAAACGTGTCTCGGATTTCGTTGATATGCGACGAAAGTTTAACATGTCACGGGTACGTAAAATCGCGATCAATTCGCCACCAAACGCGATTGTCAATGTCAAATAATATGAATTTCAGTACTTCTTTATCTTGTTAAAAAAAAAAAATACTTGTAAATTATTTTTATGTATCTTCAATATTAGTTTCGAATATTAAAAGTAAATAATTCAAGATAGAGTCATTCTTCAATTTCTAATAAAAAGTAATTACACATTAGGAAAAAAATGTAGTACCTTCAGCAAAAGCTATTTAGTTGAGGCATTTTTTTAACAGCAGCCAAATATTTCATCTCGTGTAACAAAAAATTGCTTCTGCGAAATAAATAAATCGTACAAAAGAATATTTATTTACACTAATAAAATAATTATGTTCGGTACATTTTAATTATTCATTTGTAATACAACACAAATTTTCCCAGTGTAAAAAGAAACATTACAACATTTTTTCCTAGTGTAAAAAAAAATTCAAAGTGTATTAAATCGATATTGTGTTCATTAATATTGATAATATTTGAATATTATCCAAATGATATTTGAATATCCAGAATGACAGTGGAGAAGACGGATAAAGGGGAAGAGAAGCGCGAGATAAGAAACAGATCTTACAGCCCCTTGAGTCAAGATTTCAAGAGCCAGGACTCTGGATTCTCCGATTCCGAGAGATCGGACTGTTCGGAGGCTTACGAAAATGCGACTCCGAGACGGAAATTGAGGAGGAAACGAGTGAGACGTAGGATTCAGCCGGCTTCCCCGTGGCTGGATCCCGAGGAAGGATCTCCCCCGATACCGACGCATACGTCCACGCCCAAGGATTCCAGAATACTCGCGAGAAACCGTTTCGAAAAGAACTCCGCGAGAAGTCTGTCGCGGGTACAGAGGTGAGCAAATTATCCTACTTAGTTTTAAAAAAAAAGCTAAGACTTATTGAACCTATTGAAAGAAAGAACGGCTGATGTAAACGCTCAAAAAAATGTTTTGCTGATATAGGCACAATACAAATTTATCGCTACACTAAGAAAAAAATTTGTTAAAAAAACTAAGATGTTTAGTTCGATACGTTCAACTAGATAATGAGTTGGTTTAGTTAATTCTTCATTAAAAAATGTTAATAATTAACATGAATGAGCTGAAATACTTTTTGTGCAATTAAATAATTATTGAATCAACTCAATGTTTAGTTGAACACATTAGACTAAATATCTTATTGTTAGTTCTTCAAATTTGTTCGCAGTGTATTTTTTGGTATCTGTTAAAATATTGCTTGTTACGTATAGAATTGAACAAAACATTTTAGCAATATCTTTTAAAAAATTTAGGTCTCGATCATTGCCAATTATAATCAAACTTTATAACAAATTTGCGCAATCAAAAAATTGTGATTGTACTTGCAAGACTTTATTTTTTGAGTGAGTAGCAACAGGTGTGTCACGTTTTGCTCCATTTCAAGCATCGTTTAGCACGTCGCTGACTCAGAAAATATGATTGATCGGGTCTGACTCAACGCATGTCGATAGTTCCTCGAAAAGAGGAATGCACTATCGATAACGATATTAATAACTTTTAACTTGTGAAATTGCATCGCAACCGAGGGCCGGGATGAATGCCCGGGCAATCGTCGCGATAAGATTGAAGAAATGAGCCAATCGGTAGGAATGCGACACGTAAGGCAATTTCGTCGCTTGTACGCCGTACTCAATTCCTTTCGAACAATAAACAGAATAAACGTGCGTAGAAGCCGCGTGGATCGTATCGCACGGCTTTAATATTGTGTCGTAAGCAGTGACGCATGCCCGAGAATCAGGATCCTTTCCTCGCGCGGGTGTCATAATACACGAGAGAGAGAGAAAGATGCGCCGGCCTCGAATGGATGATTATCAGTCCTCGGCCTGTGAAGGTGCCTTATGGGCTTATCGCCGAGTCATTGTATGCGTATCACGCCCTCGTGTGCAGTTAACCGACTTATTACGGCGCACGTAACGAGGATAGGATATTTTCGAGACCTCGTACAACGACTTCAAAGGGATTAACGATTCGAAACGGTTAATAAATAAAATACTCGTGCGATTACGCATGTTCCCCGAACACGGACAGAGCGGTCATTAGATTGCGCATTATTGTCCGCTGATTAAAGACCATCGACGATCGTAATACGTAGACACAGAAAAATTTAAATTTCTATTGCTAAGAAAAGCGTTTACTCAATTTACTTTTTTTACTTCTCGTAAGTAACGATTGTCTTTAACAAAGAATATTTTTTTAATAATTTTAGAAAAATTCATTATCATTATATATTGAAAAAAAAATTTATACTCTTTCGAAGAACATGTAATAAATTTAAAATAATAAAAAATAAAAACGGATCTAATCTGCATAATTTGAAAAAAATAAAATAAAATAAAATAAAATCAAAAGATCAAATTAAATTATATTGCATGAAACTAAATTTGTCGACTGTCTCCGTAAAAATTTACTCATTGGTACATTAGATATTAGAGCGCTAATTAGAAAATAATTTCCCGCAATATTTATTTTAATACTATTGATTAAAATAAAGGAGAACATTGAATTAAAAGAAAAAAATAAACTCAAATGACACCTAAAGAACATATAGCTATTTATAACTTTGTGCACCATAATAAAATCTTATCGTCTGAAGCGCGTCTCTATCTCTAGTATTCCACTGGGTGTCAAATTCGTCATGAGGCCGAAATATCAATTATCGGATTTCCTTATACGGCCGTGCTTTTCTGTTCGTCACCGTGTACATTCGTGCCGTACGTGAGTCAATGCGACGTGCGGCACGACGAGAATACGTAAATGAATGAGCCGCGAGACTGGGCCCTCCGGCGGCCGGCGAGGTTTGAGTCAACCGCGCGGGGCCGTGCTTTTGGTGCGCGACAGCGAATCTACGAGGAATTCAGCTCCAGCGTGCACCGGCGGCGCGCAGGTGGACGCATTACAATACAACGCGCCAAGGAGCACGAGATTAGTCATCGCGTGCGCGGGGAAAAGAAGTGTGTTCTCCGCTGCGATTCGATTAGTCAGCTATTACGTTCTATTCCACTAATCGCTCCTGGCGTTTCCGTCCGCCGGAAAAAAAGGCGGTCGGCGACGATTCCGAGTACGCCGCATCGCGATGCGTCTCGCAGTAATAGGATGACAATAATCGTGTCGAGGTCTGCGTCGATTCACTATGGCTCGTTTAAGGTATAGCGTACAATTTAAGGGTGACGGAAAGCCGCTCGAATAAAGTTAAATTTCAAAGATACAAAGAACTTGATCTAATGAAATATCTGGAAAAATAAAACGTTTATTTTGATCGGCACTCGAGTGATAATTAAAAATAATTTTCTTTGAAACTTACCAAAACATGTTCTCCTCCAGGGCTGACGAGAAGCGGGACGACGCATCGAAAGTACCCTCCTCCGTTTCGTTGGCAGAAGAGAGCCTGTGCGATTTTCTGTACGCGTCCGAGCCGCCGGAAGACAGCGTTCAGCCGTCAATAACGAAATCGCGGACTTCCACAGACAGCGCGGACGCGATCGCCGCCGGCAGGGACGTGTTGAACTCCAGAAATTATCGTCAATCGTCGTCCATGAGGGCATGGCTGACCGATCTCGCTACGGTGACTGAGAACGAGTGCGGCAGCACGCTTCAGAGCAAGAATCTGCCGCGCGGAGCCCGAGCGATGTCCGGCGAGGTTCATGCGCGGGATCTGAAGAAGTTGTCTTCCGCAGCCACCGCGGCCGCGAGCAAACTTCTAGTCAGCGCGGAACACTTCGAGCAACATTATCAGAGCATCGTGGAGTAAGCCTATTTTTCTTAATCTTCCAAATAACTTCCTTAATCGAAGTGCGTGGATATCTTTGTTATTCCGAACACGTTGCGTTCGATCAGAATTAAATAATCTTTAATTATGTATGAAATCCACGGTTAACTGTAAGATAAAAAAATTACAAGTGAAATCACTGATACTATTTAAAAGTGTACTTTAAATGATTATAAAATAAATTTAATAATAACATTGATCGTCGTTACGCAGGAAAATAACTCGGCTGGAAGGCGGCAGATTCGAAATGGAGCTCCTTCGCAATATAGAGGAGGCCGCATTCTCGATTCTCTCTCAATTGGGTGCGCCTCCTCCTCGCAGGATACAGCAAGGTAGTCTGAGGAGCATCCTCGCGCAGTTGCAAAATATGAAGATGTACGTCGATAGCACGGTCGACACGCGCTTAGACTTTTACATCGAGGTTGGTCATATTATCTTCGTGGCTTATACTCATCGAAAGTAGTCGTAAATTAATGATACAAAAATCTCTCTTCAGAAAATAGTCCGAAGCCTCGAGGAAGCTCCACGGGAGGACAGTAGCGTGGCTAGAGGCGCTCTGGCAGCTCTGACGGCTCTAGGATTGTCGGATCCTCGCGCTGGAAGCAGTATAGCTCGATGCTCCGGCGTAAAGGCCCTCTTAACGTGCCTCGTCACTACCGGTCAAATGCCAGACGATCTCGTCGTGATCTCGTTACGTGCTCTGGCCAGCACGTGTAGTTCCGCGACAGCGATCGAATACTTTGCTCGAGAAGGTGGTCCCGAAATCCTGACGGATCTTCTAGGCGCGGAATCCTCTTCCGAGAAGGAGAAGACTGAAGCCACCGCCTTGGTGGTGCAAATCACAGCGCCGTGGACCAATGCACGGGGTCTGCCGTATCTCGAACCCTTTGCGGATTCACTAATTCCAGCATTAAATCAGGTACTTGAGAACACCAACTGCGCACAGACCCTGCTGTTGGCCGCCGCGGCGCTGAATCAGCTGTCCAAGTCGACGATATGTGCCACGATTATACTGGAGGAGGATAGCGTGAAAAAGCTCTTGAGAAGCGTGAAGAAATCCCACGGTGGTAATGTGTGGCTGATGGAGCAGGTCGCCGCGTTGATCGGTGAACTAGCGCGGATTCCCGAGGGCCGATCGCATCTGGCGAAGGCGCGAGCTTCAGTGGCGTTAGTCTCTTTTCTTCGAATGAGGCCACCGGGTCTGGAGGATGCGTATCAACGACTGGAGATCACCGCGTCAGCCGCGTTGACCCGACTTTGCGTGGAGCCGGAGATCGCGAGACAAGTGGTCGCTGTCGGCGGAGGGGATTGTCTGCCGGGACCATGCAGAATAAACGAGGTTCAAATAGATCAGAAGAAGGATGAGGAGGCGCAAGCAGAAGTGGGTTTGTTCAGATACACCAGATCGTTGAGACGAGCCTGCAAGAAGGCTGCGAAGCAAATCGGGATCGCGAAGGCCAAGGATCACAGCCCACTGGACTGAGGGAATTCTGGAAAGGGAAAAATTTGTTGTGATAAATCATACAATGCTTAACGAGTGAAAGATGATTATGTATAGAGTAAGAAAAGATGTAAACAAAGAGAACATGTAAATACATTTTATAATCGCGAACTATAATACAGTAGTTTATTACATTATAAAAGAGAGTAATGCAGGGAAAACAAATATTTTTGTTAAATATGTACAGATTTATATGTAACTTGACGTACCCGTATCGCAATGATACGGCTGCATACTGTAAAAATGTGAATGTTTTATTGTGTCACATGTGCTAAAAAAATGTGCCATATAGTACACATTTTTATTATTAAAAAATATATAAAAATCCATATTAACCATTATCTTATTATTAATTGAATATGTCCTAATGCGCTTCGCCCTTAAGTTGATTCTTATGAAAAATGTCTACGGTAGTCTCCAGGCACGGTCTTAACTCCAAATCGCACGAGCCAAGAACGAACTTGCCCTCCGGCGCTTTGAAATAGTCCAATCCACGCCCGATCTTTATTATCCATCCGTTGCTCAATCTGAAACGTGAAAAAAAGAATAATTGATAATAAAAAAAAACGGAGGACAAATTTTCGCCAAACAATCGTCATCAGCCTTACTTGATTTGCCTGTCATGCAATGTCTCGGAAAAAGAAAAGTCGAAGGAAACTTGGTGAGCCGCCAAACTTTCTTTTAGTTCAGCCAATCTCCCGATTTGCTGAGACTCATCCGGATCATAAGTCGTCAGCAGGGATATTTTTGACAGTGCGGAGCACTTCTGAACCGCCAACTCGCACAATCTGACCAGGTTTTGGCACTGCGCAGAGAAACACACAGAAATTAGAACAATATTTCAATATTTAATTTCCATGCTATGCAAACAATGCAGCGTACACTGAAAAAAAATTTATTTGAATACTTGCAATAAAATATTTATTTACAGTACATATTTATCAATAAAAAAAATTATAGTTAATTACATTAATGATTCTTGTCAAATCTCTAAACAAATCTTTATTTACAAGAAAATATATTCATTGCACGTATTCAAACAAATATTTCTTGAAATTTAGTAATTTTTTTCTCTCGGTGTATATACCTGATGAAAGACTCGTATGTACGGATCTTCGATCTCGATGTGCGTCACGGTGCCATCCAAGAATCTGCCGAAGACACTCGCGTAGCCGTGCCCCATCGATCCACTCTCGATTCTGGTCAACTCCCTGTACGTGCCGGCCGACTTCCTCGTGCTGATCAGCGTCTTCACCTTCTCGGCCCTCGTGAGGTACTCCTTCACCTTCTCCTTCAGGTACTCTACCTTGCGGGCTTCCTTCGTCTCTGCATCGTTTTATTATTCGAGTCTTGAACTTCTTGACAAAGGTGATAACGTGCTTTATGCATGTTTTCTCTCTCTCGACAAACGGAGCTAGAGTAAACGAACGGACACGACGCGGTGTCATATCCGCGGCGTACATACCTTTCATCGCGTCGAGGAGGATCTGGACGCCCTCCTGGTACAGCACCAACGCCATCGTGTACTGCTCCTTCTTGTCCATCTCCACCGCTCGCGTCAAGACCGAAGCCGCCGCTTGTTCCATAGTGCCCCCCATGATGGCTTCGCGGCGCGCGGCGACCGGCGACCTGCAACGCTGAATCGCGCGCTCTGAAAGAGGCACGCGTCGTACAATCAGTCGCGCGACCGTATCTGTATCGATGGACGAAGGTCTTTGTTTCTCTAATCTGATAGTTTTATCTGAGCGCACGTGATAGCTCGGCTAATCGTACCCACCGCGCAATGCCGCGAAGATGCCGGGGGGGGATCTCACTAGTCGAAGTGGCGGAGTAATTAGAACGCGCGAAACGCGTTTCGTTGTGCAGTTTGCGAGACTCGCGTTCAAATTTCAAATATCGATTATCGAAAAGTCGCCCGATGGTCGATCAATTGGCGATTCGACTCGATTGTCGACGGTCCGTTCTTTCTAGCTACAAAAGAAGAGATAAACTGTGCAAGAAATTCCGTTGAAAAGAACAGACCACCGACTCGAAGTCGGGTCGAGTCAACAAAATTGAATTATTAAATATGCTGTAAAAATGTAATTTTGATTATGAATGAAGTCCTTACGATTTTGCGTGTGCACGTTTATATGATTATAATTACCGATTTTAATATTAATAAAGTAAAAACGGAATTTGCCTCTACTTCTGATGAAATTTAAATCTTCGACCATAGATTATTGTTTATGCAAATGAAATATGACGAATAAAATATGACTGGCTTCTCTTTGGCGCTCACAGTACAACACTTGTAAACACAATTTGTTCTTATTTAATATTCGATAAATATTAAGGTTAAAATGTATCGTAAGCGCCATGTGTTGGACACACAACCATGGTTTATACTGTACATGAATAATGTAGATTATTTATATTTTATTACACGTGTAAACGTCCGCAATCATTATTCAAAGTTCTTTAACTTAAAATGGAACGCAATGCCCGATCGGAACGCTTGAAATTTAACCAAACTAAGGGTACGTTCGTGGAGCTCACTGTCAATGCTGTAAACGCAAACGCTATTGATACTGTTCGCGTAGCCAATAGCGCGATAGCGATAGCAAGCTTCATGAACACCCATTAGCGTTTCTTAACCTCTTTATTTTCTGAGAGGGAAAGATAAAAATAATAATGGAGCGAAGAAATTTAATTTTAACCGGAATAGCGTTAATAGTGAGGGAGTTAAATTCTTCATCATCTGAAAGTGATGATGAAGCCTATACACCAATAATTAAACGTAGAAAGGTGTCTAGGATTCAAAATTACGTAGGAAATATTTAAAAAATAAATAAATAAAAAATATTTTTTTTTTTTTTCACAAAAATATTCAAAATTTCTTCCTTGCTGTAGCAATCTGTAAGTCACGGTCACAAACGTTCACGTGCGTTCACGAAGCTCGCAAACGCCGCAAACGCTAACGCTACCGCTACCTCGGAAGGAATAGCGTTTGCAGCGCGAAGTTATGACGTCACGCACTACCATTAGTGACGTCATGACAGCGTTGATAGTAGCTGCGCGAACAGATTGTAGCGCTGAATAGCGCTAGTAGCGTCTCCCCGAACGCACTCTAACAACTAACTCGCCGTGTTTCGCTGCGACACAGGATATTCTTCGACGCGAATTTGATCAATGTGGTGACGCGTCCGTCGTAACGACCTTAACCTTATCGCGACAGGCTGGCGCGTGGTGGAACATGCTCGGCAGCGAGACGTGAGGCTATATCGCACGCTGCTCATCGCGCGAGAGAATTATACCTGGCTACAAGGCTCGTCGTCAGGAACGTTCGCCAGGTGAGACGAGCGCTCGGTTCTTCGAAAGATTCCACAGCACTGGCATACGCTACTTTCGAGATGAAGGATAATCTGAGTACGTCACACCGGTGTGACGACACGTGATCGCGTCATTACCAATAGGCGGGAATTTTTAAAGTCTTCCTTCTATTCACACTATGCTGAAAATCGATCCGGGATCTAGGACAGAAAGAAAATTGACCAATTGTATTTGAATAATTCGGCCAACTGATTGTGATGCGATTGGTCAACTCCTTTTTTGTTCTATATTTTGGGTCGATTTTTTTTAGTATGATGGACACAAGTGCATTAATGAACGGTATTTGTTTCGATGTCCCCACCTCACCTCCAATTTTGATGAAAAGTATTAATATATTCATATGTCTATAGTATTAACTATTAAATGAGTAATGTTCCCTAAGTTTTTCCCCTTCCCTTTTTTTTAAGGTTCACAATGAAGTCCAACAAAAACATAAATAATGGTGGATTGTGGGGAGAATTGCCAGCACGAGAGACGCTCAAGCAGGAGGTGATAACGCCGGACCTCATAGAAAACGTTTGGCGACAGGTCATAGATGATTCAAACAGCACTGACTGCGACTACCGGATTGATCGACAACCTGAATACTTGCAGTGAGTATAACGATGATCTGCAGAAATGATGAGTTTAGCTTTATAACTATTAAACACTGTTAATGCTGTTTCCATTACAGATTACCAACAGGAAATTTACATGTTCTGAACACTATAAATCTTCATCAACAATTGCGTACAATGGTAGAAGACTCAAATTTCTCAATACAAAATTATTTTAATATACCGTTAATAAAACTGTGTACATTAATTTTTTTTTTATAGGACGAAGGAACTGTGCTTGAGAATATGACCGTCATAGAGTCGCAGGATTCAAAAGATACACCAAGTTCTAGAAGTTTATTTCACTTTCTACCTTATCAATCAAATAGGTATTTTCTGGATCATTAGCTCAAATTATTGTTGCATAATAACGCTACCATCGCATTAATCATTGTAATCGCATTGTTTCAGAAGCACATTTAAAGATGGTTCTACCATACATCACTTGACGCCACAAACCGCGCAGAATTTATTGAGGCACGCAGTGACGACTTTATTAGCACACATAGGATTCGAAAATTCGTCGGATGTAGCTATAGAGACGCTCACCGATGTCGCGGATCACTTTCTCAGGCGGATGTCTCTTCTGTTGAAAGTAGCGACTGAACAGAAAGATCATGGATTTCCTGTAAGACGAAAAATAGCCGCGCGATTACTCGTACAACATATGCATAGTTGTCTACATGTCAAACTTCTGTATTTATCAGGACGCTATGGAGAGAGTATTAGTGGAGACAGGCGTGGGAGGAGTGTCGGCGTTGCACGACTACTATCAGGAGTACGTCTTGAAGTTCGAAGAGAATACGAGGAAGAAGGTCGAGGAAACGATGGAGAAACAACAGAGGCAACTTGAACTTAATGATTGTAGTACTAACAATAAGTATTGGACCGCATTGAGCTGCCGATTTTCTCGAGTAACATAACGCTGCGTTATGTGAAAGCGATATCCTTCGGCTTTTTCAGGATGGTCCTGGACGAGGCGGCTAACAAGCTGCAGTTTGAAGAGCTGGACGAGTTTGGCAATGTGTACCGGGAAGTACCTACGTTGCAGCTGCTCGATCCCGAAATGGGATTTCCACCCAG
The DNA here is from genome assembly GCF_016802725.1 of Solenopsis invicta. Classification (NCBI taxonomy): domain Eukaryota; kingdom Metazoa; phylum Arthropoda; class Insecta; order Hymenoptera; family Formicidae; genus Solenopsis; species Solenopsis invicta. Next base: position 5,342,001 of record NC_052665.1, read on the forward strand.
CCTGGATGCTGGCTTTCAAATGCTCTATAGTCTCGAACAGGACGAGTAGGCTTTCTCTCGCGCGCGTACGCACGTCCGGTCGCGGATCAGAGTGATAATCTTGCTGCTTCCAGATTGAATAGCATGGGAGAAGAGGAGGAAGCGTGAACGTTAGCGATTCCTCGAGCGCGGAACTGCGATCGGATGTACCTGTGGATAGGAAAAGATGACGCATCCCGAAAACGAGATTACAGCACAATTAAGTTTGAAAACAAAATCAAGAATATGATTTCTATTCTCCTAAATCTTGATCTTTGTATAAGGATTGGACGTTCATACGTAAAATATAAATCTATACAATATAAATTGTGTGAAGTGTGTTTCACTTGTTTTACTTATTTATGTAAACAATTTATGGATTATCGAAGATTCAGATTTCATAATAATTTACATTATTTACTTGAAAAGATTTTGTCTGAATACAATTTGATACAACTCAAATAATCTGTGTATACGTAGTTTTGAAATTTACAAACTACCTTTACACGTTTATCAGCAGACGAAAACCCGAAATCAATAAGGTAGGTGCCTGAAATACGGCGATAAATTGATAAAGTGGAATTCGCGGTGATCGGCGCGCGACGCCACGGCTACGGAACACTCGCGTCCTCGCGGTTCACAGAAAGGCCTGGTTTGCGTCTCCGTTATCCGCGATATATAGTGCACTTCCTTCGTACGCTTCTCGTATGCGCTCGTTACGTTTTCCCGCTCCCGAATGCATCGTCATTGAGTAAGCCCCCAGGTGCCCGGAGCGTGTAACGTACCAGCTTTCGCCACGCGTCCCAGAATTACGTCGTGACGCACGCTGACGACACGTCAAAAATGGCAGATTCTGCGCCCAGCAAGGCCGATATCGAGGAGATTTTCAAGAGGCTGCGGGCTATTCCGACGAACAAGGTTTGTTGCCGTGTATGAACATCGTGATCTCGAACTCGGCGGCGAACATCGGAACGGCCGATGTCTGTCCGGACGACGGGATCGTAAGCATTGTGGTGTCGAGCTGTCAGCCTGCAGCTTCCATTCATTCCAGTTTATTATGTGCCACAACTTTAAGGATTTTAATTTCTAATTTACGATTTTTAATGCTTTCTAATATTCTCGAAGAACTCATTTTCTCGGTTACCTTAATAAATGAAGTCTGACGGAAACCTTTCTAATTTTTTATTTACTTATTTCATCATTAATTACAATAAAAATGTGTTTTTTTTTTTACTCTTTCTTTATATCTTCCAACACAGTGAAAGTTAGCAGGCAAGAAAAGAGACTCATATCTGGATACTTAAATGGATTTCGCATATAATGACCTGTTTTTATCTTGTCTAGTAATTACAGATTTCTCTTTGTGAAAAAGACCATCAATCAATACTTTTTTTTTTCAATGATTATACACCACGCTAATGCATGTTATTTTAACAAAGTACCATAATAAGCGAATATTCTTAAACTTGAATTTCTCTTCTCACTTAGAGAACATATTTTGATTCAACATAATTTGTCAATTGTCTAATTCAGAGGATAGTTTCCTTATTATTTCTACCCTTATAATTTATTTATAATTTCCTTATTTCTACCCTTTATTACATTGCACTTTTCATATGCAACATTGCGTCACAAGACATTATATACATTTGCATTCTCCTCTCTTTCTCTTACAGTCATGTTTCGATTGCAATGCAAAGAATCCTGCATGGGCCAGTGTAACGTACGGTGTCTTCTTGTGCATCGACTGCTCAGCAGTGCATCGCAGTCTGGGGGTGCATCTAACCTTTGTCAGATCCACCCAACTTGACACAAACTGGACATGGCTGCAGTTGAGAAATATGCAGCTGGGTGGTAATGCCAATGCTGTTAGTTTCAATGACTTGTAACTATTAATGATTCCAATCTTGCTAAAAAAATGATCAATTATCAAATTAGTATAGATTTACATATCATAATTGTTCCTCAGAGAAAATTCTTCACACAACACAATTGCACCATGACCGATGCCCAGCAGAAGTATAACTCGCGTGCGGCTATGCTATACAGGGAAAAGCTGGGTCAGGCATCTGCGCAAGCGATGCGTCGTTATGGCACAAAGGTATCCATTGTAAAATTATCAAATAGATAGTCGAGATATTGGGAAAGCGTCATTAGATCCGTCCTAACTTCTATAATAATTATAGGTTTCCCTTTCTACGTCAAAAAATAAAACAATGGTGAGCTGACTAAATATTTCGAGAAATCAATTCCTTCTTTTTTTTTCTTTTTTGTCATAATTCCACTAACATCCGCTTGTGACAACTTGTCAAAGCTTTTCACTCCTTGTAAATTTACATGTGTCATTATCATACAATCGATATTGACGCACGATTCTTATCCATATGTGATAACACAATTGTTCAAATACATGTGCTTGATTGTTTATAAAAGTTGTTTATAACAGACTCGCCATCAAGACCTTGTCTGACGTGCATATCCATTTTTAAGATATGTGTTTTAATAAGATGTATTTCAATACATGCGTTAATATGCATTTGTTCTTTTGGTTGCATTTAATAATCTGTACAAGATGTTCGTAAAATAATCTGGACAAACTTTACCAGTACACTATTAATTATTTTAAAAAAGTAGTATAAAAAAATGTACGCTCGCAAAAATGCATTTGTTGTTCAAGTTACCAATGTTAAGAGTTTCAAATTAATGAAAAGATTTCATCACATAAATCAGTAAATGTTACATAAGCAAAAGAGTTAAATAATCAATAAACATGTTATGCAAGTACGCGCTAACGAAAGTAAGGTTTGTCCAACCGTTTCAAGAATATTCGAATTTAAATCGTTCTTCTTGCAGCTGCATTTAGAGGAAGATATTGTATCAGAAGAAACAAACGAACCAGATTTCTTCAAGCAGCACGAGAATTTAGATTCTCTTCAGAATGAAAATGAAATGATAATTCCGACAGAAGAAAAGGCATTCCTCACAGCTAGTACAGTGCCAAGCAATAACAGTACAGAGAAAAATGCACCGGAAGTTGCTCCTAATTCCGTGGGACCTTCCATAAAACTTATTGATTCTACCTCAAATAATCAACCCGAGAGAAAACCTACCATAGGCTGCCGAACAGCTCAATCCAAACGTCCTGGTGGGGTAAGTTCGTGATGAAAGACATAATGACTACGTAATTATATTGTAATTATCATTTCTTAAATTACAGCTAGGGAAAAAAACTGGCAGCTTGGGTGCTCAAAGAGTGAAAACCAATTTTGATGAACTGGAGAAAAGCGTTGCAGAGGCGCATAAGCTAGCACAAGAAAAGAATAAAGAAGTTACGAAGGAAGAGCAAGAAGAGCTCAACGCCCGTCTAGCCCAGCGGTATGAACAAAATTTGAGCCAGCAGGCTAAGAAAATGGAAGAAAGAGCAAAGTATATGGATCCATTAAAAGCCACACAGGCGGAGCGTCTTGGAATGGGATTCAATACACGAAGGTACTAAGATACGCACTCTCTCGTTTTTACATTTTGCAACATTCGTGTTTGATAAGTTTATTTATAAGTTATCCTCTTTTTTCCCCTTCTTAGCGGCGCAACTCATTCTGCACTCGGCGACATGAAAACAATAACACAAGAGTCTAAGGTCATAGCATCAACGGAAGTGCTCTCGGCAGAGACGGACACTTTCTTTAGCTTAGATGAATTTTATTCGGTTTACGCCAACAGCAAACCGTCCTCGCGCAGCGAGGAGATTGTGGTCGTGGCAGAACCGGAACCACCTAAACGATTAGCTCCTGCTCGAATCGCAATCACCAAGAGCGACATAAAAACTTCGTCTACCATCGAAGGGGAAGCTCAAAAAAAGTTTGGTAGCGCCAAGGCTATCAGTTCAGATCAGTACTTTCAAGACAGTACTTCCGATAATGCGGTGAGCACAAATTACAAGCGTAACTTTCCTGAAAAGAAAGTTTCGAATTAAGATTACATTTTATTGGCATTTGTAGAGAGCATTTCTCTCATAATTATTCTTCGACATGTGCTTTACAGTGGGAACGTAAAAATAATTTACGCCGTTTCGAGGGGTCATCCAGCATCTCGTCGGCCGATTATTTTGGTACCGAAAACTCGTTGCCAACCTCGCCCACATCCTCGTTATCTATGCGTCTGACTGCAGGAAGAGCTGGCGTTGTGGATCTGGATGATGTCCGAGAAAGCGTGCGTCAAGGTGTGAATAAGGTTGCCGGCAGGCTCAGTTCACTCGCGAACGCCGCGGTTTCTTCTATACAGGATCGTTATGGACTCTAAATGAATTCTATCGCATTTTACGAGAACTGTTAACAATATTTATCCGGACCCGGGCTTGTCCATTGTTCAGAGTTGTAAATAAAAGCTTCTAATTGAGCTTCCGCGTAACTCATTCTTCGAATATATTACGCACGAATATATATATCTATATAGTATATGCATATGTATATATATTCGTACTTTTTATGAACCGGTGAATAAGTGCAATGTAAAAGTTACGCAGAGTCGAGAGTGAAAATATAAATACAATGTATTTTATAAATATGTCTGTTTCATCTCTTTATAACAGAGCCAATGTATTGCGTAATATGTTGCACAACAAATATCACTATATCAAAAGTCACGCATCGATACGAAGACAAAAGTAAAATATTCATAATAATTTAGGTTAAACATGATAAAATATCGCTAATAGCCTAGAACAGTTATCGATTATAAATCGATATCGTCCGTGATCGACGGTGGTTTTTGGCAACGCGAAACTAAGTACGAACACGGTTTGCCGTGGAGAAAACACACAAGTACCACCGTCATGTTGTCGCAGCCGGTGCCCATAAGAGCATCTGGTGCCAGGCAACAGTTCAAGAGTTCCTCGCAGATCTCCTCGGGATGTATCGTGACGTTCGCCGACTCAACGCCGGCGTCCCTCGTATGCGCAAGACGCGTTCTCACAAATTGAACTACCTCCTCGCTGGTCATCACGTCCCAGATGCCGTCGCATGCCAAAATAACGAATTCCCAGTTTTCATCAATGGTAAATTGTTGTACCTCGGGAAATGCTATGGATTTAAAAATGTTTTAATGCGACAAACAGTTCAATCAAAAGCCACCTGTCTCATACAATTCTTTCAGTCGGTTCTTTTCAATTGCGCTTCTTATACAGTTTATCTTTCCTCTTCTACTGATGAGAGAAGAAAAGGAAGAAAGATGAACTGTTCAAGAAGTTCAACTACAAAGAGCAAGTAGTTCATAGTTACCAGTTACAATCTGCTCTTGTGGCGATTTATGATCGTTCCGTTTGAATATGAAATCCCCGAGGGCACGGGACAGCGCGAGATTGCCGTTCACTCTCTTGTATTCGACGAAACCGCCCGCCGCTTCGATACGTCGGCGCTCCTCCTTCAACGTGGGCTTGTGGTCCCGACTCAAGGGCATCGTCCTGCCGCTGATACAAGCCACCGCTCTGCTGTCACCCGCGTTAGCCTACAAAGCTTTTCTGCTGGTCAGGGTATGGCGAAGCGCATCGGCGGCGCATAATTACTTACGCTGTACAAAATATTATCCTTGATAATGAGCGCGATGACGGTCGTTCCGGCGTGCTCGTCCCTGAGAGCAACGTTATTCTGCATCGCTCTATCCAATTCTAGGAAGCCCTGCTGTATGCCCCCTACGATATCGCCCGCTTTATATTCGCTCCTCTTGGTTATATACTCATGAAGATGTTTCCCGGCGTGTTGTGCCATGGCTGCACCTATGTAATATGTTAGTACTTCATCGATATGTGCAGTTTAACAGTTTACTTATGTTTATTCGTCTAAAATTGTTTGCAGCAATGTTGCTTAACTTCAAACTCGATTTAATTCTTAGAGAATTTTATTCTTAGAGAAGGATTGAAAGTAAGTTAAACTTAGTTTAAAATTAAATTACATTGGTGCAAACAAGTCTGATAAGTCTATTCTGTGGCCGGTGTTTACCTCCATGTCCATCGTAGACGGCAAAGAACGCGGTACCCGGATCGCTGGGTAAGGAGAGTATGTGCACGTGTGAATCTTCCATTTTAATGCGCCATCCTTGCATGCAGGAGCTGCCCACTCGGTAGTTGCTGTCCCGACAACAGGCCGACTTTTTCTTCGTTATCGGTTCGCTGAGCGTTTGCCCCATTTTTCCCTTTCAAATCGATATCAGGCCTGTTCGCGAATAACGCGCAATTTAATGCAATTTATTGACATTACGACGATTAATGTCAGTGTGCCAGAATTAAACGAGTTCAGGCGTGGTACACTTGTAAATCATCAATTTCGCAGAATTTACAAAATTTCGCAAAACTCGTCACCTCACAAACAAATGTCGTCGTAGGAGCGCGAATTTAAACGCGCGTCACTCCGCTCCGGTTTCATAACAGTTTCTCGAATAGCAACGCGTCGAGACGCGCGTAATGTGTGGCCAATTTGTGGTCAGCTCCGTCCCGTATTGCTCACCACTTTCCATGAGAAACAATGCGTGCAACGTCAAAACTCTAGACAGATATCGACCGAGCCGAGAGATAAACAGCTGATTTAGGTTGATGACGTCACGATGCTATTTGCTTCTCGGACCAGTCGTGACGTCGCAACGTCAAATGCAGGGGGTCGATTGTGTATCATGTAACTAGATTGAAAGTGACAAAAGTAAACAAATTTACTAAAGTATTTATAATTTTATTGGTCAATACCTAGTGAATTTGCTCACTTTTGCAATTTTCACTCTAGTTACATGATACACACCGTTTGTTTTCTGTTCCTGAACTCTCTAAATAAGTGTACACTTAAAATGAAATAAATAGATGTTTCAAAGTTAGCGAAAGCAAGAAGGAACGTTCCAGTGCAGTCTAGTGCAGGAACAGAAAACAAGCCTATAATCGACCCCCAGATGTATTTTTACGACTTTTGGAACGCAGCGTTAGCATGGGGCGCATGGGGTAACTTTTTACAGTGTGTTTTGGAACGCGTGTTTTGTAAACGGTGATCACGCGTTTTCACGTGCTTGAGAGAATTGAGAGAGGAAAGATGAAAAGTTATGAATGGAAGAGTGGAACCCATGGAACATTTCTAATATAATATAACTTCTTTTAATTAATTTAAGTAATCGCCAAGTATAAGGTGATAACCATCTAGTGGCCAATAACCGAATTACAATGTGCGACACGTGCAAGAAACGTGCCCTAGAAGCTTTCTCTCTTCCTCTTTGACATAGCGAATTTATACATAGATCAGAATATAAAATATCAAAAGACTACGAATTATTTCGACGAAAAGGGATGGAGCTGAATTCCGCGGAAATAGGAATGATCTCGTCGTGAAAGAGGTTAGTGTATTTCGCAAATCCATTCGTTCTTGACGAATTTTTTAACATCGAGATTATCTAGGTTAAGATAGATTTTCTGAAAAATATTCCAATTCTTATCAAAATTATGAAAAAAATTTTTACCAGAGGTGATTTATCAAAGTTTACACTTAATAATAAATAGAAAATTTAATGTGTATGTAATATTATTTGTTATCAGAATTATTTATAGAATTTACTTATTCTAAGAAACCAAATTTAAATAAATCATTTTTGTAGACAATAAAGCCCTCACATTTGACATATTTACATCAATTCTTCTTACATGATAGATAGTTTAAATTATTCTTAATAAATTTATTTTAAAAATTCAACTTTTATAAGAGTAAGACGTAACAAATTTTTTGTACAAATTCAAAGGAGCAGTGAGATTGAGAAGAAAACAGACATTTATCAACTGGATTTGATCTCATTTTCAAAAAAAGTGTAGAAATCAATTTGAAAGAGGAATGGCAGGAATAAATTGCACATCAGTTTCAAGGAGCTCGCATCAATTATTACTACGCTTGAAAGGTATGAGTTTCCAGAGATGAACAAGCATTGGTGATTCTATATGAAATATCGGAATTCATGTTAATATTTTCATGTCTTTTTTTGTAAGGATTTGCGTGTCCGTTTTCATCTAAAAGCACGGACGAGATCAGCGAGAGTCCGAGATTACGTGAATTCAGGAAAAAATTGCGTGAACGCGCTCCCATAGGTACATTATCACACTCAATAGCCTATAGAAACTTTTCCTGAATTCCTACACACAAAGATTTGAAAGACTAAAGAAATCTCAAACTTTGAATGTGACAGAGAAATTAGACGAGTTGGAGGAGGGCAAGCATCCTTATCAAGAGAAAGAACCCTTGAAACCATTTCCAAACAATACGAATCCAGAAACAGGAGAAGTTGGAGGTCCCCGAGGACCAGAGCCGACTCGTTACGGCGACTGGGAGAGAAAAGGCCGCGTGACGGATTTCTGAATCATCCCTCTTTTGGGAATAGTGATTATTTGTTAATTACAATTTACAATTAGAAACTATACAAAAAAGTTAAAGAATTAAAATGCCTTGTGACACGATGTTAAATTAATATATCTATAATCCAAATATAGATTCTATATTATAAAAACGATCAGATTTCATCTACAATTTCAATAAAATTAATAGATTTGACAAGTCAATTTGTTATGTACATAAAATGTAAGTTCAAAAAAACAATAGTTGAATTAATCATGATAAAAATTTTAATTTTGAACACGTAACATTTAATTTAGATTTTCAAAAGTTAAAGTAAATGTAAAATAAAATTGTGCTTGCCATTTAGAAAATTTTTTAATAGCTGCTTGTGTGAGAACATTCAACGCGATTAGCCACATTAGTGATAGTGTTTTATTAACAAAATTCACTTATTGTGGCATTCATGGCAATGTTTTTCTATGTTTGTGGTTAGCAACGTGTAGTTCCTCGCAAAATATTCACACGATGATTCGCGTAAATTATTTTCTAACAAATAATCTACAAATGAGAAATAGGCGATTTGTCACAAGTATGTGTCAAGATCAACATAAAAATATTTTAAATTCGCAAGTTTGAAATAAATTTTTACGAACATAATCGTTACTTTCATTTTTGTTTATATAATTTTCGTCTCGTTGAACAAAAATTAAATCATAAAATATGTTTAGGCACTCTTTTCCTAAAAACGAAGACTTTAAACGAGCCTTTGAAGCATGGCCAAGAGTCGGCGCGAATGAAGCAGTTCCACGAAAAACTTAAATTGCAGCCGATACCAAGTATGTAATAGAGATTAATAGAAATGAATAGATCAAGGATAAGAGATATTTTTATATGATATACATATGCTTCCGCAAGGAACTATCTACACTCAGAGCTTTAAAAAAAATTTTCGTACTGATTAATTTCGTCCTTGATTGATACGTAGAGATAGGACCGCGGGAACGGTTTGTGGATTTAGTATTAGTGGAAACTGACCCAAAAACTGGAGAATTGATAACAAATAGTGAGGATCCAACTAAATGGGGAGACTGGCAGCACGGTGGCAGAGTCAGTGATTTTTAAAACAGAGACGACGTATTTCTTCTTTTATAGTTTTTATAGATATAATGTATTTAAAGAACTGAAAAAAATCTTTACTCTTCGACTTGCTATGATCAATTTTTGCCTTTGTAAAACGTAAATCGGATTAAATTTTTTCGGTCAGTGCTAAATGAAATAATGTAAATCTAGATTGTTTTTGGGCGTAAACAATATAAAAACCGGTAGATGTAGATAAAGGAAAGTTTTTGTATTATAGAACGAAAATTGTATATCAGTGAGGTAATAAATTACATTGTACAAAAGTGATTCTTTTTGCTGGACTATGATATCCAAGTATATAATATATATAGATAAGAGTTTTCAGAAGTTACTACAAATTTATTAGTAACGACATTCCATGTTTGGTACTATTAACTTCACATGACTTTCTCTCATTGTCAGAAAGTCTGGCACTATGGCAACCTACACAAAAAGCTTATGTCATAATGTACAGATTATCAGTACATCACATATACAAAAATATGCAACACTTTGTCAAATACTGAATATTAGGATAAACATTTTATCAAAGCGATCAAATTTTTCATCACTGAGAAGAAAATAAATATAGAACTAAATCACTAACACACAAATGTCAAACTGTACTGCGTAAAGGATCGAATGTATAGCTCCATTAACAAATAAGTCCAAATCGATCCACATTTGTTGATAAAACTTCCTACGTTGGTAGCAGCAAAAATTTATTTAGTCAAGATGTATAATAAATTTTTATAACTAAATACTAAGTCATTCACGTACAAAAAGGGACGTAATTAATTCTACAAATATATCGTATCAAGAAACATGTACACGACACACTGTAGTAAAAATTTCATTTTGTATTTGTATGCCAGCACGTACGTTTTCAAAATTCCTCCGATCATATCGAAAATTCTTAAAAAATAATGTACTACGAGGTTACAATGTTGCATATGAGACGCAGGATTCCATCCTTTCTTCCTCTTTCGTTTTAGCTATTGGTCAATAGCGAATAGATCATTTGATTTAATCTCACTATGTCTCCTCAACATCTGAGAATATGAAAGCGGCACCGATAAGAGAACGCGACAGAGTTGCGTTATCAGTACACTGCTTCACAAGTTTGTTTCTATATACACATACACAGCTTCCCATTATTACGTGAGTTTCTAATGCAGGAAGAGTTTCAGCTTTCGTATTCCTTAATACAAGAATATGTGTCACTTGCACTATACAGAACGTACAAAATTTTGTTTGAAAAGTGAAAATGAAAATCAGGCGTATTTACACAATGATGATTTCCTATATAGTACGATCTTTTTTTTTATGTACACACATCGTATAGTCCTAAGTAACATATGGTCGAAAGTGCTTAAAACAGAATTTATTTAATTCAAATAAAAAGCGTAAATATTATAATCACAAAAAACAAAATCTCTTGCCAATCACGTTAAAAATGTTCCATTTAATATGTTTGAATGATTTAAATAAATTCCAAACATAGTTAATTTACCTAGAGATACTTCGAGATTTATCACCAAACGTACATATCGTATATAATTAAATAAAGAAAAATTAAGTATTAAGAGAACGAAAGAGAGTACTATATATAAATATCGTTCACATGATCGTCAGTCTTTCATCTAGCGTCAACGGGTCTGTGTAGTGTAGGTTACGTCACACGTCCAAAAATTATAATCTTAACAGTTTATAAACTATAAAGTTTTATTGATGGCTAACACATCCCGCATCATCATGTTTCTGAGTGTCCACAAGGCGTTTACCACATTCCCGTGGTTCCCAACGCCGTTACCCAGCCACTCAGCGGGTAGCTTTGTCACATCGGGGATTTGGGTATTATCCGGATTGGCGTTCATTTGTTTATCCCAATTTGATATGTAGCGATTCTCTACATTCAGACCCTCAATGTACCTGCGAGCAAAAAAGCGATACGTTTTTAGCGCCATGTCAAAAGACAGTCTTCCAAAACATTTGGTGCTTAAAGTATACCTCAAATAGGCATCCGAATGCAAAACGCGACTTGGCCTCGGTGGTACTGCAACAAACATCGGCTCCGGCTGTTTAGCGGCGGGTAAACTGCTCGTCTGAGTTGCGGCCGCTGAAGTTTCTAAGTAAAATGTGTATTCCCTTATTCGTTTCGCGTTTAGGTAAAAAAATTTTGTAATAATATATAATTACCTGTTTCCATTGGCGGCAATACCGTGGGTCCTTTCGAGGGCATGTAATTCCTGAGGAAACACGCAACGAATATTTATAAAATCGCACCGCTATACAACATGTTGTACAAAAAACAAAGAGGCTAAAGTTTTTACCTGCTTCTTTCGGAAGGAGGTATTATGCGTCCGTGCGATTTGAGAATGTGCACCTCCTTAACATGTCTCGCGAGTCTCTGCACGCTCGGGAATGGTGGGACAGATTTCTTCGTTCGGCCGCAACCACGCCACTGGCACTGATACTCCACATCTATATAACGTTGATAGAACATCAATGCAATTTAGTTTTTTGCATCGTTCAACATCGACTGCCGTACGGCTGCGACTATACTTACCACTAGGAGCGTTCACGAAGGACGATTGTACGTGACCATTCTGTTCCGCGATGCAGTGATCGATGCAATCGGTCATGTCTTCGAATTGCCAGTCACAATTGTCCCAGCAGCACTCGTACACGACGTCCTGCGTAGAGTTCGTGCCTACTGTAGTTGTGCCCTTCAACTGGCCACCGTCCTCGTTCATCTTGATCGCCCGTTCTTCCCAAGCCTGCTTCTCCCCCGCCGGCAATTTCCTCCACTAGAACGAAAGTAGATTTTACGTTTTACGTGATCAATTCCGTTGCGTTATTCGTAATCCGTTGACAAACAGTTGGCAAAACCATTTTGTCAATTTAAAAGTGGTTCAACAAACTGCATTTCAATGGCTACTCTCTTCTCCACGAGAGAGATTGAACAATACAGATAACATTTATACATCGAATGACAGTAACATATAAATCAATGCGCAGACGATATCAATTACAATGAGATGTGTATGCAGAATTTAAATATGCAGAAATATAAGCTTGTACTACTCTTATAAAAGAATGTAGAAGAATGTATTGTTATTCTGGACACAAGACATCTATATTTATAGAAATAGAAAGTAGCCATCACAACTTGTAATTTATTTGGATAAAGGACTAAGTATGCTGAATAATGTTTTAGCGATGTGTATGCAAAGTGATATCTTTTTACATATGATCGATCATGATTGTAATTCTCTTTTTGCTTTATCGAATAAATGTCAGATGATTATATAGTTCAACAAATTTGATGCTTGACCGAAAACATTTTGTGATGTATGAGAAAGTTTATTCCGCATACATTCTCCTTCATCGAAATTCCATTCATTAATAAACTAAAAAATCAACAGTGAAAAAGAAATAAATACCTCGTTGCCAACAATTCTGCTAATCTCTCCGAAGGACGATTCAGGATTGTTTTGTGTAATCTGCGTTCGCATTTTACTCGAATACAAAATATAGCCCGTAACTAATTTCTTACCCGCCGTTTTCTAAACAGAAGAGAAAACACAAATTATAATGCCACCGGGTTCATGTGAACGAGCATATTGCCATTTTAACATCTCAATAGAGATAACATCAAATTGTCGATCTATTGTTAAGACATGTGATGTCTTCAAACGGTGCAGAGAACGAAAAGAGGTATGTATGCTGGCATATTTCTCTAAATAAAAAGAAAGTGAAATAAACAAAAATATGACGTGTGATAATAGTTTGTAAGAATGAAAAGAAAAAAAATAAAAAATAAAGTGGTCACGGTAAAGCCTACCTTCTTAGTCGACACAGGTGTCTGAGTATTGGAGAGCACCGGTTGAGCTTCCGTAGATCCAACGGATGGTGGACCACCAGCATCCATGCTGTCTTCCCCAACTCCTACTCCCACTCCCACTCCTAATCCTACCCCCATGCTTAGTACATCTGGTTCCAGCTTCGGTAACAATGGTGACGCTTCCTACACCATTTATGCTTATGTTACCTTTCGTTATCCCTTACTACCCAATCGCGCGAAATAAATTTTTCGCGACTTTTTCCAGTAGTAAAAGTTGGTACATAATAAAAGGAACGTCACCCCTTCTTTGGGTTCGTTCAGAGAAAGCTAATCGCGTTGATGATTACCCAATTTACATTGTATTCCGTATACTTAATCTCTCTCTCGAATGTAATGTAACTGATGTAGTATCCTTTTTCCTTTTGACATCACATACGTATACTGATATACATACATGTAACGTACAACATAGTTGTAACATGTTTAATAATTAATTGAAATTTTTTGCATAAACAGATTAGTCGATATGGATACTCCAAAGCGAATTCTTCATTCTTACATTAGTTGGATTAGAATGACATGGAAGCAAGATCTTTCGGTGGTTGTGCTTTGCGTTCGTATAACATACTAGCGATAAACCCAACAGGTGCTCTGATTTAAAATTGTTGGATGAAACTGCTCTCGAGACACAAATACTAACACATAGTTACATAATCAAAACAAAAGAAAGAATGAATATGCCGGCATAGATCGAAAACATGCGTGTAAATGCATTCTGTTGATATAACAAAAATACTCTTATCACACGCAAATAATTCATGCCAATTAAATCGAAGGAAGAGGCGTGTTTCGCCTTTTGTTTTTTTTCTTTTTTTTTACAAAATTGAATATATTAGCGATTTAGACTTTTGCTATATCAGCTTGCGTGTGATCTCTTGAAGGAACGTGCGATTGCGTATTGTACGTTACTAAAGAGAGATATGTAAGATTTCGTGATTAGTAATTACCATTTCAAATTGAGCCGAGCTGGGCGTGACGGACTTGACTTGACTTTGCGTCTGAGCCACGTCGCTCGAAACCTACAACACACACGACATGCAAAGCAATAATTTCAGTTAGTTGCATGGAATTAACTATAAGAAACATATCCTATTGTTTCGCTGAATAGAAATATGCATTTAATTAGTTGGTTAATGTATTTAATTCTCGTACATACTTTAGCGGGATTAATAGGCCTTCGGAAGAAGTAGATTTCGTCTTCGGTCACCGCCGACGTGTGATTGTATTTCTTTAAACCATCCTGGCTAAGCTTTTTCATTAAACTTTTACTTTCGTCGTAAAGCGATTCGCAAATGTATACATCGTCTTCCGGTATCTCTGTTGGTCTACCTGTATAATTCATCCGAACAACGTTAATTTATTTCATTTTTTTCAATCTTATTCATTTAAATTCATTAAGTAATGGAACAATGAACACTCACTACATATGTACTCCCCGTAATCAAGGACGGCACACTTTCCAACAATAGCTACAATGGGATGAGTACCATCTACAGTAGATAAAAACAATTCTTGCTTATAAAATAATTTCGTAGGCGTATGTGGCACTTCTGTGGGCATCAATAACCATGGGCCTTTGAAATAACACTTTCCGCTAAAAACATATGGTACGTTACACATAGTATAAATATTCCAGTAATATGTAAAACAAATATTTTATTTATACATTTATTACTTATTAAACAAATTAAAAATAATGTAAAGATTGAAAAGAAACAAAAATGTATGTTGTAATAGTTGAATATCTATATATTATAAATTATATATTATGTCAATAAATTATGGTACTAACTTCGACTTGATTGCGATCTTTTTCAGCCGTATATATTATTTGTTTAAAATATTTATTTAAAATCAATTAAATAAATCATAACAACATAACAATACAAAACAATACGTCACGAAGATTAACAATACAACGCGATAACATGTGTGTCAATAAAATACAATAATAAAACAGAATCAAAGAATAAAATGTCAGAATGATGTAACACTGATGATTCTTGATTAATTGATCTAATGAATCTGTATTAAATGATCTAAAGTCTTTTTAATTAACCGTTGTCGTGCGTTGTAAGTCCGAGGTCAATTATATACAAGCTTTCATAAGACAATAAGACACAAAAATTCTGATAATAAAAAAAGTTTAACTAAGAAATATTAAAAATACTAGAAATTGCGAGAGGAACGATAATTAGATAAACTAATTGCAACGTTGATTCTGATCTCCGAAATAAATTAAAAAAAAAAAAAAAATTAATTTAATCTTCTAACCGTGTTTAGGTTTTTGCCGACTAAGCATTTTTAAGAAATTCTTGTGATATTAGAGTATTGTTACATTCTTGCATATTGTAATAATTACTCTATTCACTAAAATGTACCAAAATAATGTAGATATTTAAAAAAATCGCAAAGGTTGAACCTCTTGTTAAGGCTCCTGAGTACTCGCCGCGGCCATATTGCAGTCGTGACGTCAGAAGCGAGAAATTGCGTGAAATGACACGTAATTTTGTCCGACATGCCATTTCTAAATAATGCCAATTTGGATAAAACAGACTAATCAGATGGCTTTAAAACATTTCTAAATATCGGTCACGACTATCCTTTTTTCGCCTAGCAGTCAGTAAATAGTCGTAAAAAGCACGTAAAGTGACGTCTATTCAGACAGGAAAACACGGATAGCTATTAAAAGGAGTGAAAAATGTACTTTTATGTATAAAATTCAAAAAAACTTTACTCGCGGTCCATTTTTACGTATTTGGTAAATACGAGACAAGTCATGTTTTTACAATGAAACACATAATAACAAAATGACATGCACGATAACATTTCATCGTCAATCTGTCACGTTTCACGTGTATTAGTTCTAATTTTGTCCGCGACGAAATGTCGCTACCGTCAACGCGGAGTTCTCGGCTGAGGAGTCAGGAGCCTTAATAATGCTCTTATACTAAGAATTTTTAAAAAGCATTTGCACTTGAGAAAATCAGTCAAATAGAAAGTAATACCATAATGTATTGCACATCATAGGATATTTGTAATATTCAATTTAAAACATTCATATATTGTTTCTTGATCTTAACATTATTTTTAAATTTATTTTATTATTACAATAACGAGTCGCATTAAGTTACTCTAAATATGCTACTTACTCTTTGGTTGACCATGTAGCATCGACTTGCGCTATTTGTTGCCTACCCCCGTCTGTCGCTACATAAACGAAATCTCCAGTTTTTACAGATCCCGCGCATGTACTGTACTGCTCGTAATATGTGTTCTCAGTATCTTCCGGATTATACAGTATTACATTCTGCAAAATAAAATACAGCATAATTAAGATAATTAAAGAGAGGAAGACCTGAAATTTCAAGCAAATGAAGAAAATAATTCAATTACTAACAGGTCTTTCCTTTTCCATCAACTTTTCTCCCTCCTCCAACTCGGCGATCTCTTCTTTATGCTTCTCCAATCGTTCTTTATATACCGATATTACTCGTTTCGGTTCTAATGGTTTATCTCTGGGAACTAATGTCAAATGATCGGGATCGAAATTCCAGACTTTAATCTTTTTGAATGCTCGGGCTTTTGTGGAATAGCGCGATTCACATACAAAGACATCCTTTTCTTGGAAACCTTCAGGCTGCATTCGAAAATAATCTTTTACACTTAGAACGCAACATCTGCCGGCTACTTTCGCTAATGGTACTGCCACGTGAGCATCGCTTTTAAATAATTCTTTATCCAGGAATTTCCGCGACGCAACGTGATACGTTTCGCTGGGTCTATAAAATAAATTCCCATACAACATTTGCTGACCATCCGCATTGGTCCAAAGCCTTTCTATGAGAACTACGCTGTACTCCATGCCTCTTTCAGTAGGCTCAATGTATGTAAAATCACCGGCTCTATATACTTCTTGGTTGAAACTCATAGAACCTCCATTGTCAGTATTATTCGCATCTGTATTTGTATTTGTTTCAGAGTCCTGAAAGTAGAGAGCAATAGTAAACATTTTAAATAAATTATACACATTAATAGAAAAGCTGTCAAACTTGAAAACACAGTGCATTTCAAAACAAAAGAATTTAATTTACCTTTGTCTCATTTCCATCACAACTCTCCTCTTCATTAGGTAAATTCAATTCTTGTTGCTGTTTTATTCTTTTAAGTTCTGCCACCTGAGCAGACAGATCAAGAAGCGTGTAATTTAATGCGGGTGAATGTAACAGGTCTCCCCCACGAGTCACATCATCGCGGGTACGTAGAAAAAATGCCTGGAGTTCCACGCTATCCTCGAACGGTTGCGAGTCCGTGCGCGACAACCTCCGTGCTCTCTCCAAACATGTGAAAACATCTTCTTGAAATCGATCTAACCTTTTGTAGACTCCTCGATCCAATCTCCTCTTAATTAAATCTAACGACAGCCCGCGTATTCTGTTTTTTAACATAAAAATACTCGTCTTATGCATATTCATTTCTAAACCTGAATAAAAAAAAAAATTTGAAAATATTCAAAGCACATTCGTACTTTTTGCCATCAACAATATCATGCTCTGGCAATTCTGCCATGGAATCCGAGTAACATCTTCCCTCCTCATCCTGATGATTGTAAAGCGCAGTGAATATTGTTGCCAGAATCTCTTGAACAGCAGCTGACACATCAGGTACACTCTCCTCATCCTCGCTTAGTTGCAATTTACTTTGTAGAACTAATCTCTGAAGTATCAAGGCGTCCTGAAATGTTGGTTATAACATTGTCACTGTGATATCCATACTCGCAACCACTCTTTGACAAAAGGCTTCATATAGCAAAAAGACATTTGAAAAAATATAGAGATAGAATTATATTTGTTTGTTTACTTCTGCCTCGTTCTTTTTGTATCTCTTTATGTGCTTCTCCAACGACTTGTCTCTTAATATACGTATGAAACACGGCCGTACTTTCAACGGGTTTTGCGTCGTGTTACTGTCTAACGCATTCTGTTGACCTTGTGCGAACATCCTCGGATGTTCCGCGCGCACGCGATAAAAAATCACTATGAAAAATTCGGAAGCACGTCGTGCAAAAGGCTTGGAAGGTCGCGATAAAAATGCGCTAATCTCTAATAAAGGTTAATATATAAGAACATCGTGAGTACGATCGATAAAATTATACGGATAATTGTTTAAATTTATACGGTATCGTGTGCCACGCGTTTCACGAGGGTATGCTAAGCATCGTTCGAAAAAAATAGCTTTGCACGGCGGGATGAAATAAGAGACGGCGAAGGAAGCCTCACGTAACCTCCAAAACTCGGACCATAAACAGATTGGGCTTTCCATCTTTTGCCGCGAAATTTCAATTTCAGTCTTTATCCACGAGAATTTCTTCTCGATTTGAGATCCGTGTTTCATATTAGAATTTTAGTTTAAAATTTATCAAATTTCCGAAAATTGACTTTTAAAACAATTTTCTCTAAATTAATTTAATTAATTTCCATATCTCAAGACTAAACTTGTACTGAACTTTATCTTTTTTTTCTTTTTCTTTTTAATGTGTAATAAAAAAAAAAGATAATGGAAGTTCAATCATAGGATACGGAAAAAAAACAAACCTATAATTTCCTATAATGTCCAAGAGAAATTGTAAAATTCTAAGAAAAAATGTAATATATTATGAGATAAATTGAGAAATAGTTTTCTTATAAATTAAATAATGCAAAGATATTTCGGACTCAACATGCTATTTCATAATTTTCAATATTTAGAAAATATTCAACTCAAAAATTATAACTTTAATTAGAATTGTATGGTGTTAAGGAATTGGGCAATGTTCTTGTGTTCATTAAAGATGGATAATAGGATCTTATTTTAAAGTATGATTCAATGTAATATTATTTAAAATATCTTTCAGCATAAAAATTCTGTAAAAGAAATTAGATCTTGCAACTGAAGATCAATGCAAACACTAAGTAATTACACATTACCAACCTTTGACCAACTGCAATTCTAAGTTACTTAGTTTTGCACAATCTTTAAGTATACTTATTAATTATTAATAATGTTAATAAATCTCGATACATGTGCAGATTCTTTAGTAAATGAGATAACAAGTATATACTTTTGATATAACGCTTATGAAATTAAGAATCTTTGCTATACAAACCTTGTATATTTGCGAGTCTGGCTCGTTATACTTGCAAGCGTTGTCAAACATTAATATAAAATCGGACACCAACTCATCCAAATTATCATATCCATTATTCTTTAAAGTGGAAGCTATCTTCTCCATGTGTATAGGCTGTTTTATTACCTCGTAATAATCTGGATATTCATTTTTATTTGGTAATTTCATGAAAATTAGAGATAACTGCCTCCCTTTTGCATCATGGTAGTCTTTTATAGTATCGTACAGAGTACGTAATTTTTGCAGATGAAGTGGTACTATCTTTTTCGGTCTCCTGAACATAGATGGGAGAAAAACAGAAGTAAAAAGAGGCTAAAATGAAAAAGCATTATTGCTCTTTTTATAAACTACAACATACCCGACGTTTCTGGTTGGAGTTGATGCAGAGGATTTGGACCTAGGAGTATCCGGCAACGGTCCCAATTCCTTGATCTTATCCATCAAAACTTTCTCCAATGTATTAGCATCCTCATATATCAATGAACCTTCCTCGTTATATTGGCGACAATTATTAAACATCAACTAAAAGATGAGGAATTTTGTTAGTGGAATATCTATCGCGAGCCATCTTAATCAATCAAAATGATAAGTACCTTAAAATCCTGTATTAATTCGTTTTCGTTTTGATATTTTTCTACTTTAATATTGGCTTCGATCGCTAGCATGTCTATAGGTTCTGCTATCACTTGATAGTAATCTGGATATAACTTTTTGGAAGGTTTCTCCATAAACATTAACATAGGCTGCCGACCGTCCTCACACTACAATGTAATACGACATGCTATACGATGACTGATTATATCAAATGTAATGCATTTTGGAATTACTTACAACGTATTCTATAACACACTTGACTAACGTATACAATCTCTTCTTCAGTGGTATATTGTCTTTGTATTTCCCTCGTGTCAATAAATTCGAAGCGCGTTTAATCAATTTAGGTTGCTGCGAACTGTTCTCAGATTCGCTATCTGAATCAGAGTCCTACAGAGATATCAAATATATGATACATTACATTTTTTTTCTTAAAATTCTGTACGTTATAAAATTTTATATAAAGTTTAATTTACATAATATATTACCTGATCAAACTCTAAGAGTTCTTGTACTTTCTCTTGCATTATTTTTTGCAATTTAACAGCACACTGTAATAAAACGGAAAATGCACATAACTGCAATTACTATCAATATAAGAATATTCTTAAATATCATTGATCTTATATTCTTTGAAATTTGACAAAGAATTGAGGCCATTTGTATATATCATATATTTTTTATACTAATATTTTTTAAAATTAAACATAATGGCAATTAATGTAAAGTAAAAAAATGTATTAACAAGCTTATTACCTTATATAGTCGAGAAGTATGCATGTTATATTTCTTAGCGTTTTCAAACATGATATTCATATCTCCAGCTACTTCACTAACAGTACCATATTCGCCTTTCTGAAAATTGTGATTTAAAATGAATATGGCATTGATCTTTAACATAATATTTTAATATAAACAAATTATCATTATAATACATACCTTTATCTTTGTACGTATTTGTAATAAAGATATAGGATTCTTAATCATCTTATAGTAATCAGGATATAATCTTTTTGATGGAAGCTTCCAAAAATATTCGCTCATTCTTACGCCTACAAAACACAATCCTTAGTTACAAAATAGTTTGTAATATGATGCAGGTTTGTAATATCATAATACAATGTAAATTGTACCTTGATTATTAGGAGCTGTCCGAATGGTTTGAAATAACTGCCATTGTGGATTATCAACTTCTTCAGTTTCAGCGGGTTCATCTTCCTCGTCATCGCTCTCATCATCTTCGTCAACTAATGATGCAGTTTGTGCTATAAGCGACTGTGCCATGGTACGACTGCCTCTTTTGCTTCTCGTCGACGGTGCGGTCGTGGCGATCTTAAGAGCGTTGCTACCAAACCCGCCGTCTTGTCGTCTCGCGGCTGCAGTAATTATCTTTTTCAAAAGTTTGGCATCTTTATAAATTTGCGACCCAGGCTCGTTAAATTGGCAGGCGTTACGACACATGAGCATTAGATCTTTTTCCATATCGCCGAGAGAGCTGTATGCACCTTCTTGAATCTTCCTCGCGATAGTCTTCAAATCGATCGGGGTTTCGATGACATCGTAATACTCGGGATAAAGCTACGACGTAAATGAGATACTTTAAGTAAGTCGATTTAGGAGCACTCTAAAGACAAACTACAAACCTTTTTAGAAGGTTTGAGTTGAAACATAATATGGAGAGGTCTGTTATTGTCAGTGGGATCAGTCGCTGTCATAACTGCTGCAAATAAATCTTCAAATAACTGCATAGTTTCCTCGTCGAGATTCGTTGAGCTTTCGGAAGTATCTTCCGCATCGTCTTGTCGCGTCGTCACTTTACGCGCCTGAACATGCATTAATGTGTTAATAATCTCACCAAGTTGTAATAACCAAAAACTTGATTAAATTGTCAAAAATTACCAATCTGCCAACTTTTAGAATGAGTTTTCCCTTAGGTTCTGGCTCTTCATATTCTTCCATGATACGATTTTTAGTATTTACACACAATTCCCATAGTTCAGTTGCATCTTTATACTCAGGGGAGGTACGCTACAAAAATTTATATGTGTAACTAAAGGATCTTTTGCTAGGAAAGTACATGGCTGTGTTCAGTAAAAAAAGTAGCTTCTCAACTGTTGTAAAAATTCTATAATATAAATACTTTTTGTTCTGTATTTCTATCAGATGTATAAACCATTTTAAAGAATCTTACATAGTTGTAAAACTACTTCTGTTGAAAACAGTCAATCTATATACATTTTTCTGTTTGAACATTGATACGATCGAGTAAAACAGGGGTTCTTACCATGTAAAAAGCTTTGGCGTTGTTCACCATAAGCTGAATATCAGCAGCAAGATCATCCATGTCACGATACTCGTCAGTTTTTAACTTTTGCTGCACTTTTAATAGATCTATGGGATTAGAGACAACTTCATAGTACCCTGGCTCCTGTCTGCGCTTCGGCACACGTATAAATGCGTCGCACAGCAAGGACCCATCTTCCTTCTTCTGATTGCGAAGTATATCATACAGCTGTTGGCACAGGTCACTCTGTACAAGATGAGAGGCTATTAGCATGAGTTGAAGGTATACAGCATATACTCAATTTATGTACAAATATGAGATGATGGCACAAAAACGTTAGGAAGGAACGTTCGCACACAAATATTCACTCACAGGATCCAGTTTTTTTCTCCTCTTGGTCGGCTCGGGCGGGACGTCGTCGCCGTCGTCCTCGGTGCCGCGGCTCGCCACCGACGACGTTCTACGCCGCTTGTTCATCCTGGCGTATCTTAAAAAGTCACAAGAAGAGGATATAAGTTGGACGAGTGATCCACCAGCGGTTCAGTGTCTACAACAGAGCACCGCTACATCGTCCAGTGAACGCCGCCGCGGTCGCGGTCGCGAGACCCGTCGCGGTTATCGGCGGTAGAGCACAAAATTTGTAAACAAATGTACGTGCGCATACATACGTTCCGATAAGTGTGCGCGTGTATGTACATAAAAAAGGGTTCTTGAACTAAACGCGGGTGCCTTATTCGTCGGAATCGTTGCGCCACTGGTATCCGAGGCACACGTCGGGTGCGGGCTGGTCGCGACTACGTGTGCGGTGGGCCAGGATCCCGAGGACGAGGTTGCGGGACTCGCCTCACACACGCGCTAGCTCTCCCACGTCTCGACTCGTGCGTTACTTTCAGCTAGTTTGTTAACTCGCGAATGAATTCCTCGAGGAGCGAGGATACGTCACGTATACACGGGGGGAGGGGGGAAAGAGGAAGGGAGGAGAGAGGGAGAGAGATAGAGAGCGATTCGAGAGAGACATACACACCCGGATTGGCAGCTAAAAAAAATCACGCCGCCATGATAAGTCGTCACTGCGCTTCAAAACGTGGCCGACGTGCACGGCACGGTCACCAGCAGTCACTAGTGGCGGCTTCAAACGCGCCACGAGAAACGCGTTTTCCGCCGCCGCTCCGTCGACATCGATTATCAACCGCGCTGCGACCCACTGCGACCGCGATCTCTCTTCGCCTGCAAACGGGAGGCGTTCGCGCGTCTTTCTCTCTCTCTCTCTCTCTCTCTCTCTCTCTTTCTCTCTTCGTTCCCCCCTAGACCGGCCCGGCGGCACCGTCCGCGGGCATCGAGGGCATTCCAACCGAAATTTACCGCCATATCCGGCAAGCGCGCGCGAATCTGCGACTCATCCCACCGTAAACAAATGAAGGCGACACGCACACCAATAGAAAAACCGCGCACGTGTGCGCTTTTCAGAGTAGTCGCATGTCGTCTTCATTTGTTTTACGAATAAACCGGGGCCTGCCTTTGTTTTTTTTCCACATAAAGTTTCGAAAACGCTGAGCGCTGAGATGATGGCTCGAGGTATCTACCGTTTCTATTTTCTCTGTCTGTCTGTCTCTCTCTCTCTCGCTCATTCCGTCACTTGTTCTCTCTCTCGCTCTCTATCGTGTTCTCGTTCTCTCATTCTCTCTCTCTCTCTCTCGCTCGCTCTCGCTCGCTCTCTCTGCCGCTCTTTCAGGCTCTCACCTGTCCTCGCGACCTTACGGGAGAAGTTTCATTAATACGGGAGACATGTGTATGCGCGAAATTCCTTTGAGAGAGCGCAAAACACGTACCGCGCTCTCCATGAGCGTTCCAGGATGACACGTCTCGGCTGACGCCACGCTGCGAGCAGCCGTCGATTCCGCTGATCATGCAATGTGAAGAATTCCACCGATCGCTCGGTACGCGGACCGCGGGAGTTCCATGTCCGCTCGACGACCAGACGCTGTCTTTTGCAACATATAATTAATAATTGCAATCGCCATCACGAAGCATTTTATATCAGCTAGCTAAATTTTCATGATTTTCAAGTGGAATCTGAAGGGGGAGAGTTAAACGTTCTCGACCGTCGGTATATATATTTACCTACTGCCGATATAAGTTTACTATCAGTCGTTGCTTTGATTTGATTCAGATCTAAAGTTTTACCCGCAAAATACAAATAATCTATAACTTTATACTTGTATATGTTACAAGAAATTTTAGTAATTGAGAATTATACATACTGGCAGAACAGTATGCATAATTCTCAATTTGTTCAAAATGATTATTAAAAAAAAATCAAATGTGAATTACTAACTACGTATAAAATATTCATAAATTTTATAATTATTACATTTAAAAATTATAATATTCTCGATAATTAAAATATTTAAGTAAATAATATTATTTACTTTTCATGTAATATTCATTTAATATTAAATAATATTTCAGGATTATTATTTAGTATTAAATAATATTATAGCGCTTATAGGAATTGACCAGAAATAACCAATCAACATTAACCAATTGATCGGGGTTGGTAAAAATATGGCGGTTGTCCCCAAATTTCCCCTGTTCGAGAAATTTCAAACGCGATTTCTAAAATCACGTGTTTGTCAATCAATCAATGGTTAACGATTGATCTACTTCTTGAGTGTTTTGACGAACGATCTGTGTTTTCTCTTGATACAGGTAAAAGAAGGCTGTCTTTGAGAGAACACATATCTATATATTTGGTCCATTTCTTAATAAGGAAAAATAAAACAAACGGAAAGTAATTTAAGAAAGGGAAAAATGTCGGGAAGTTCGGGAATCGAGAGCATGAAGCCAATTTTGAAGGCGGTACGTATGTCAGAAAGAAATAAAGGATACCACGGGAAGTCTCTTCCATTTCCGAAGGAGGTAATTTGTTTTAATTCTGCTTATTTTTAATTTATTATTAGTATTAGTAGATTAATATTAGTAATCTCTTTAATCCTTAAACTATTGTCAGAGCGATATAGTGATCCCTCAAACGTTTTTCTGTGATGTATGTTTTACAATTTACATACACATCTATATATAAAACCTACAGTATAAACGTTTCCGAAAGATCTAATTTAGAGAGGTTCGTGACATGATACTCTTGATAGTTTATCATTACCTTCCAAGAGGTAGTAATCAAATAAAATCAGATGTTTTTGTTTAAGGGAATTTCAACCCTGATCTTTGACACAGAGAGCAGATTCACAACTCTCTCACAATCACTATAGTTTATTAATAGCAGTAATAATGGAAATAAGACTATAGCAATCTCCAGACATCATTTAGATCTGAAGAGTTCTCCCTCTTTTTCGTTAAACTTAATTCAAGCTTTCATAGAAATCTTTAAACACAGCCTTTTCTTTTTAGTTTGACCCTATGTTTTTGTGTAGCCCTAGCCTCTCAGACCTAGTTCAATTCTTGTCCCTTAGATCTGGTATAGCCAAAGATCCCCAAGTTTCAATGCAGCTTTGGAAAAAATACATGTAGGGTAATGGTTGAGATCGAATCTGGGATCTGTTGAGTCGTTTTCATACAGAACCATGTTCTACCACTTGATTTATATATTTTATATTATAAACAGACTTTTTTCGACTAAGATCATATACCTATTGAATATTATGTATCTGCTTTAGCTTCAGGACAAGAAAAAATAATGCAATGATATAATATTTTCAGATATATAAATATCTAGACAAATGCGTTGTAGGTCAGCTGCACGCGAAAAGAGTGCTGAGCGTTGCCGTTTACAACCACTACAAGCGAATTTACAACAATCAGCCAGTCGCAAAATCGCTGGAACAAACTAACTTAGTCAATACTCAAGAGATAAATCATCTCTTCACTGACAGAGATCTTAAATCATCGTCAAGCAATGGAAATTTGGTTCCAAAGAATGACAAGAAGCATCAGTTGGCTAAAAGCAACATAATGATGATCGGCCCTACAGGCTCTGGCAAAACGTTGCTTATAGAAACGATAGCAGAATTCTTGAACGTTCCATTTGTCATCTGTGATTGTAGCGCTCTCACGCAATCCGGCTATTATGGCGACGACCCAGAGAATATCATAAAAAACCTCCTTCAGAAAGCTGATGGTGTAGTGGAGCAAGCTGAGAAGGGCATCGTCTTCTTAGACGAAGTCGACAAGATAAAGACGATGATCAATAAAGGTCGTGATGTGGCCGGGGAAGGCGTACAGCAAGAATTGTTGAAGATGCTGGAGGGAACGATTATATATGTGAAAAACAATCGACTTCAAGATAAAAATGAAATACCTGTAGATACCACAAATATTCTTTTTGTTGCGTCGGGTGCTTATAGTGATTTAGACAAGTTGATAGCGCGACGGGAATTGAAAAAATATCCCGACGAGACCTCCACAACTAAAAGCCTGGACAAGGAAACTGCGACTTTGGCTGACGATATTGCCAATATATCACTCTCTGAGAGAGACGCATTGATACAACAAGTGGAAACTAAAGACCTTATCAAATTTGGTATGATACCTGAATTTATTGGCAGATTTCCTGTGCTCGTACCTTTCCATACCCTCAACGAAGACGTACTAGCAAGAATTCTCATCGAACCAAAAAATGCTATCATTCCTCAGTATCAGATGTTGTTCTCCAAGGACAAGGTATGATTTAATAATTATCTTAATAAAAAAACTTAATAAATCTGTTATTTTAAATCACAGTAGTTGACAATAGCAAATTTTATTGGTTTTACGCAGGTAAAATTAACATTTGACAAAAATGCATTGACTGCAATTGCCTCTTTAGCATTAGAAAAAGGAACGGGAGCGCGAGGTTTGCGAACGATAATTGAATCGTTGCTTTTGGAACCTATGTTCGAAATACCAGGAAGTGATATAGTATCCGTTCACATCACAGAACAGTGTGTGAGAGGCGTTGAAAAGCCTCTCTACTGCTATATGTAAAACTAAACAATAGCAATGATAGTATTCAGTAGGCATAGCATGTTCTTTATTGATGAATAAAGAAAAAGCAACACTTTGATATAACTGCTTCTAATCGGTGGATAATTTTTAGAAAATTATTAAATCGGATCATTCGCGTAAATTGCTGAAATTGAATTATTTTATATAAAGGATATAAAGGATATTTTTTTTACTTAGAATTGTTTTTGTATAAAGAAAAGAAAATATAAGAATACATGGTTTTCAAACTGTCCTTTAGATTTGGTATTCAGAATATTTTTCGAATTATATTTTTTTTAATAAATTTATTAATTTTAGATATTATGCATAATATTGGACTTTGCTGCATTGTTAATTATACACATTTAATACATCAAAGGAAGGAATAGATATGTAAATACATATCTCTTTTTTATATATACTTTTTTGTTCCCAGAAAATATTTCCAAAGCTTTTATAACATTTATATTTGCAATTTAAAAGCAATATAGGCATGTATATCAATCTATACAATATGTTATGTAGATTAGTATTCATGTCTATATTGCTCTTAATTTAATTATCATTTAATAATTTATGATTTCATCATTACAAATAAAAAAAAAAAAACTGTTAATGTAGTCGCATGTATATTACGCGAAAATTAGCAATACAGATTATTTTCTTTCGATAATTTATTGAGAAAAATGTGTTTATAAAATAATAACTTTGGTAAGACCATTAGAGGAATTTTATGTTAAGTTTTTCTTTTTCTTGTTAATTTTCCTTATTATCGAACTGATTGTCAGGAAATGTAATGGAAAAACTTTTAGTCTTAGTTATTACGTAAGAAACAAATAATCTATTCGAAAATAAAAATATCTCACACATGTATCTAACGTTAGTAAACTTTGTATTTCTAGTTTCAGGTATTGATCACTTAACATACAATCCTCCTTATGTATTTATATATGTATATATATTTGTTTAGGAAAAAACACAGCTCTTATAAAATTACTCAAAATGTAATAGAAACTCGTGTTAGACATTTTGAATTTCATTGCTCATTAAATTTATCGTAAAATGTACTTTATCTTATAAATACTCGTTTAATAGAAAATAAAAAAAAAAACGATTTTGGAAGTAGATTAAAAAACGACAAAACCTAAATCATTCCATAAGATTCATTAAACATAATCGAGTATTATTTAATAAAGCACATTTAATAGATTTCTATGATACGACGGGAAAATATTGTTGATCTTCGAGACATGCATAATACATAAATGCTGTATACAATAAATGAATAACAAGTTTCGTTTCTAAGAACGAAAAATCAATTTCTATGATGGTTAGTTAAATCGAGACTGGTCGATACTAATTTACATAATTACTATGATCTTTTTTTTATCTACATACAATTTTTGTGTCTGTTGAATATCCTTAATCTAAGCTCAAATCCAGCTCAGCTTACGCCTCGTTCTCACCATCAAGTTGATAATGATAACGTCGAAGAGCGGCTAGACGTAATCTTTCGGTTTCTAGAGCCTGTTCCAGTTCTAGGATTCGCACTTGAGCTTCCATTTCGAGCCTTTTAGCTTGATGTAAACTCAGATTCGACATATCTAGATCTTCTGTAAAATTCGGATACAAAAATATTAAGCACCAAAGCACGGTGCCGTACAATAATTTAATATGCTTTCAAATAAAATTACCGTTTTCCTCAACAAGATGATTGCAACTCTTAGCAGTTGCGACAACATTCGCTGTAGCTTGAGTCACTTCTCTCGAAGCTTTAGAGAGTTCAGTCAAATTATTACTGTTTCTATCAGCCTTAACTCTGCTAGCAACTACCAATTGCGCCGTAGATGCCGCAATTCCTTGCGAAGCAACAACCAATTGTTCGAATTTGCCATTGCCTAGCACAACTTTATCCGCTGCTTCTCTGTAACGATACATGCATACATATATAAATATGTTTAGGAAAACTATTAGACAATTATACCTTAATACTTTGCACTTACAACAAAAAGTTTGCGCCCATAGCAATCGCTTTTGCTGCCGAGATAAGACCCTCGGACCATTGATGGTTACGTTTATAAAACTCGGTGGCAGAAACGGTTCCCTGAAAATATTGTTATCAATTGTAATTTTTTTATATTAATCATTTACTATCTAATGCATCAAGTACCTTTCCCTGTTCCACAATTTCTTTCTGCAATAATCGAGACTTCTGCACTAATTTTCTTATACATTTCATCAGATCCGTACAAGAATCTAAGATTTGTTCATTCACTTTTAGTTTCACACCCGAGTCCGCCGCGCGAGATTTATCCAGCATATCCTAATTAAAAGTAAATAAAAAAAGGATCGTTAGCGACTCATCTTCCGGTTTTTCCATCTTCTAAGTATTCTTATCAGTAAGCACCTGTATTTTTGCAACCGTTTCTTCTATAGCTTTATCCATACTGTGCAACTCGCTTTCTACTAAAGTCCCGATAATTTCCACATTGTTCTGAGTAGTCGATAATGTACTTATGAGAGACGAAATCTTTTGTAACTGACTTTTGACATTTGCAATTTGCGCATTGGTCATTGAGGACTTCTCTTTGATATAACTCAACATAATTAAACCTTGCGAACCTAATTGTTTGCATTCATCAGCAAATCCTACAAGTGTACGACGAGTTATGAAAAGCGTTAAATTGTTATATCCCAGAATATTTTGCAATTCATTTTAGACTGTCGCAAAATAGTATTAATTTTTGTCAAGAATTTCCACATTCTCAAAATATCTTATCCTCGCAAATAAAACATCATGTAGTTATAAAAGACTTACTATCGGCTATACCAATATCCGTCGATGTATTCGAAGTGGCTTTTGCACATATCAGATAGAGAGCCAGAAAGTATGCACTGTGTATAGCAGTACGAATTAGCACTTTTCCCTTCGTTGTATCGAGCATATAATTGTTGTAAGATTCTTCCAAATCGTTAAATGACTTTTCTGTCGGCACCAGTAAACTTGCGAGATAATCGGGCATACAAGTTAACGCCGATATGGCCGGACTATCGATCGTAT
Organism: Solenopsis invicta; assembly: GCF_016802725.1. Taxonomy (NCBI): domain Eukaryota; kingdom Metazoa; phylum Arthropoda; class Insecta; order Hymenoptera; family Formicidae; genus Solenopsis; species Solenopsis invicta. The sequence continues at coordinate 5,372,475 of NC_052665.1, forward strand.
GCATCGCATGATGCAAAATAGATTCAGCTTCCGATATAGCGTTCACTGAAACAAATAATCTTTATAATTCCGTATGATCTAATTTGAGTAAAAATATTTAATTACATTGTTACTCACATAACAAATCAAACAAAGCCGTGTTAGCGTCAGTTTTCACCTGATTATGGGATCGTTCGGCATCGGTTTCCAAATTTACTATTCGTAAATCCAGCTCCTCCTTTTGTACCAGTAAATCATGGAGATCTCCTTCCAAAGCCGTTTTCTCGGATGTAATAAAATCTATTTTTGCTATCAACGCCTAGAGTGTAACAATTTTTTTTGTCAGTGTGTGAATAGAATAATTTGGGGAAATAAAGAATTGACTAAAAATCTTAATTTACCAAATTTTCAGTCTGGACAGCGTCGAGTTTCTTTCTCACATCTTCCAAATCCTCGCGCGCTTGCGCTACTCTCTGTGCTTCTTGTTCCGTTGACGCTTGTCCTTGAAGCAACTCTTGTAATCGCTCCTCCGCCTTTATCGTCCGACGTTCAGATTGTTCCCGTAGTATCTTTATTCCTCCCAGTTCTTTGTCTAATTCAGCTTTCTTTCGTGCATAATAATAACGTGAATAAAATGATAGACGTGATAGATAATTTCTTTATCGCTGATATCTCAAATACGTACCTTTCTGATTAAACTGATATGCTCTTCTCTCAGTTTCGAATAAACATCCTTGAGTTTTTTAAATTTTTCCTCCAAGACTTCATTTTTTCCTTGAAAAATTTAACAAGAGCAAAATCGTCATTAATAATTTAAAAGCACATATTTTTTAATAGTGTAATTATATAATCAAAAAGTAAATTAAAATTTTACGAACCTTCAATTTCTTTAACTTTCACTAACATAGTTGCATTATCCTTTATTAACTTTTGACAAGTTTGTTTTTCCGTTACGATTTCGTTACTCTAAAATATTTGCATAACATAAGTAATTCATGAAACAGAATTGAGTTGTTAAAATTACATGATAAATACTTACTTTAGTAGAAAGAGTCGATTCCAACTCTAGAACGCGATTTCTAAAATCTGCAACAATTTGTTGATGATCCATTAATAAATGATTTACTTCTTGCCTTTGACGAACATTTTCTTGATATAAATGATCAATAAGGCTGTCTCTGAAAGAGTATGTATTTATTTAAAAAAAAAGGAAACAGATACACGAAAATTGTTATCTTGTCAATTTTTCAATTAAGAAAATGAAACGAAATAAAAGATAACAGAGAACAAGAAAAAATCTTATACCTTTCCGCAAGAGCATCAGGTGATATTGAGCCGTTTCGCGTATTCACAGAATCCAACTGATCTCCCGTTAATGATCCCGTATCAGATGTATCAATAAGGTTTTCTATGGCAGTCTCAATAGATTCTTCGGGCGGAAGTACCACTATCGGCGTGACGTACGTTCTCAATTCGGCTTGTATTAAAAAGTTAGGTGGTTTCTAAAATACATACAAGAAATATAGCATGTATACACCATTCATATACTATTTTGTATACTAGAATTAAAAATTTTACCTCAGGTAACGACGGAATTGCTATTAAATGTTTAAAATACTGCATATGTTTAATAGTATTGTAAAAACTCTTCAGCTCGTGGAATTGTTTCGAAAATCTGTCACGGTGTCCAGTTAACGTGTCCGCCGGGAGCGCACCGTGAAGTTTAAACAAGATTTTCACGCAGCAATCGTACAGCTGCGAAGCGTCCTGGATACATGGAATCAAAGGTGCGAGTCGGCATTGACCGCACGGTGTCATCGAATTGGATCGGGATAAATCCAGAGAACCAAAAACTACAAATGTACAAAGAATGAATACAATGCTCTATAATATAGAATATTTATATTTCAAACAAGAAATAATGTGCAAAATAATTCCAAGACTTTTTAAATATTTTTTTTAATATACCTGCATGCTGTAAGTTCAAGATATCGTCCATGTAATCAAACATTTCAACAGACATCTGGAAGCTAAAAAAAAATAATACATAATATAAATATGACATAGTGCTTAATAAAGTTATATAAAAGATATAACTCACTATATATTAATATCATTTTCTCCAATTGCTTCGAGCTCCTCTGGTGTTACTTGCAAATTTCCCGGTAAACGCGGATTTCGTTTGTGATAATCTAATTTAGTTACTAGCAGTCTTGTGTACAGCTGTATAAGACGACCGTAACCCTCTCTGAGATGTTGCCAGAGTTTCCCAATATCCTCCAATTTGCCGCGATACCGTTGGGAATCAACGATGACCCGGGAATGTCCCTCACGCAACACTTTATGCAGAACATGACAGAATTTCCATGCAACAATTTGATTCTCCTGCAACGGCTGTCTCAGCATATACGTCCAGAAGATGCTGCCACTCTTCTCTCTATATGTACCAATGATGGCACCTATTTGCTTATAAGGAACTTTTCTCTCTTTTTCTTATTTGTATATCATTGAGATACAATTTAAAATAATTATTATAGATAAATATTTTTATCATATTCCAAATTAAAAAAGGATACTTCTGACATGTTTTTCCTTAACCGGCGTTTCCGTCGCGTTTACAGCTTTCCCAATGCTAATACTCTATAAACAATAAACAATCGTATGTTTACATGAAAAATCAGGACAAATAAATAATTTAAATATCGCTGCATCGAGTATCTAAAACAACATCAACATTTTCTTGTTAATTTTTTTTTTTAAAGGGATACTCGGTGTCGTCTACATAGTTCCCAACTCACTCAGGATATGAGATAATTGTAATATTCCAACGTATACAGCGCGATCTCTTGACTCACCAGTTGATGAAGCTGTTTATCAGTCAGCGGTATTGTGGTCATGATGATAGCATAATAAATTCACCAAGGCGAGAAAGAAAGGGGCACGAAGGCGCGCGAAACGATACGCAAATATCGGCAAATCGAATATCGTTACGTCAATTCACAGGTCGGCACGTGTCATTTCCGGACGGACCGTAGACCACGACTTTCGCACAGCTGCGTTGTATTATCTGCAAAGCTGCAAGTTTGAAGATCGTTATACTGTCAATTATCACATTTAGGAGAGAGCGGCACCGCTCTCTCGCATCGCAGGGGAAACGGAGCAGCGCACGCGGGGGCAGCTGTTCGGACAGCGGGGAGACCCCCCTCCCGAGTTGCTTGACCTCAGCGGGGTGCGGCGCGTACCTGAAGCCTCCGAGATACAGGCGTGGACCTCGCGCTCGAGTCTGTCGCTCTCTGCTCGCGATCCCCTCGCCGGGACAGCGAGGACATGTTCGCGCGATGACACACGTCCGGCCGCTGTGTCCTCTCACGAGCGTGACAGCGGCGAGCGCGTCATTCCGCCTGCGACTCCGATCTACCCGTGGGTGTCGATGCCACCGTCATACGAAACGGAACTGCAGGAACGGAGTTTGCTCCACTGCTCTTCCCTCCGAATCTAACGGGTCCAAATTTATTTTTTTTCTTTTCCTCTTTTCGTGCTTTCCACCCGCACCAGCGACGGTCGGGCGCCGGAGGGATGACAGACGTTCACAATGAGAGAATTGTGATAACAAATAAACCGCACGGACACGCAACACACCGGAAAGCTCTTCACGGCTTACATAGAACGCCGTGCGAACGGCAAATGCCACAATGCTGCCATCGTACGGCAACTGAGATAAATTTTTAGATCGAAGAATCCTTCTTACCGATGCGTTTCACATATTATTTAAATTTTAAATAAATAAAATAGTATGTAGTTTGTTTATGCAAATTTGTTTCGCAAACGAAAAAAATGTAAAAGTAGAGAAATATTAAAAATAATATATATATTATTAATAAATAATTTATAATAGGATCAGATTAAGGCTCGTGTGTAATTAAATTTCACAAAAAAGTCAAAATAACCGAGCAATAAAAGATGACATATTGTATCTTAAATGATAGGGAGGATGTATATTAAAATATTTTTATTTATATTTATATTTTGTTCAATCATTCGACGTTGACGATTTTTTTAATTAACATAGGGAATCAAATCGTTTTGACTTGCTTCGCGCCTTACAATTAGTTCAGCGATACACGATGTCAGACCAACATATTCTCGCTTCTAAACGAACATGAAAAAAATGAAGAAATAAAGCTCCAGCTCTTAATAGCGATATAATTGATCATTGTCAACGTAATGAGTTAAAATTGTATTACTCTATTAATTTAGACACGATTGAGAAAGGCTAAGTACAACCGAAACGTTTTGTTTGATAATGTAAGACTTCGTCTTTGTAAACAATATTTTAATATACATGTCATCTTTTATTGTTCGGTTATTTTGATCTTTTTGTGAAATTTAATTTACAATAAGATGTCAATTATTTTCAAATTTCACACAACACAATTGTACAATTAGTGTTTTATATTTACTGTTGATAAATGTTTTCAACTGCATTAATATTAGGTCGTTAATTTTAATAATCTTCGGTAAATGAATTTTTTCATTGTTAGACAATTTTAATTAGTATAAATTTATCGCTCATATTACATTGTTTAAATTTTTTTAAACCGCAGAAATATAGAACGTTATGTAAGTGCGTTTCTTACATTCTGCCTCGCAAACAATTATCTTTATTAATTAAAAAAACAGGAAAAGTCTAGTCTAAGTCTCCCTCAATTTTAACAACAAAACAAATATTAACATATAAAAGTACACAGCCATTTTCCATTGTATGTAGGCTTACAATAAAAACATTATTTTATAATATAATAAAATTAATTGCATCGTAAATGTATTATAAACTTAGTAAAATTGGAATAAATATACATAGTGCTCGCCGATAAATTTAGGAATTGGACAATTTACTGCAAATTATTCGTAAAAGTAAAATATATAATGCAAATATTCAAATGAGTAAATCTTTAGTACGCACATAATAGTACAATTATCATAATTTATTCCTCGCGGGCAATAAGTCCATTCACTTCCGGTTGAAGGAATTCTGCTACAATAGCAGATACCATTTCGCTGAGAGTGCTTTTTAATTTGCTTAAGTCTCTAAAATCAAAATGTTATGGAATTACGATTAAATTTATATATGAATAATTTTAAAAATAGGCTCTAGAATAATTTAGAATATATAACGTTAAAATATAATAGTGTATTAAAATTAAAGAAAGCAAAAATGAGAATATTTTTGCAAGTAAAATTTACAAAGAACTTACTCTCCGGGCGATCCACACAATTCATTGTAGTACTTTATTTTGGGTTCCGTGCCACTGGTTCTTAAAGTAGTGACTAGCCCATTCTTGAAAGTGAAGGTGATCATTTGGCTAGATTTTGATACAGGTAGAACTGCTTTATTATCAGGTTTTGTATTGTCATATCCAGTTGTTAAGTCTCGAATGCCACTTATTATATATTTCCCGTTCAGAATTCCGCTTGGGTACTGTCATTAAACAAATTACATCTTCGTGTAAAGACAGGGAAGAAGAGACAAAGAAAATAGAAAGAATTAAAATTTTATATTGGAATAAATTTTACAAGCATGTTAAAAAGCATTCTTATTTTTATATTCATTAAAATTAATATTACTTTATCTGAAATTATAAGGAAATGCAAATAAATCTGTTTTTGAAGCAATCAATGTCAACATACTAATTAATATAGTATAAGCAACAGAATTTTTATCGTACCACAATATACTTACGCCATGCTTATATCTGCTTCTTCCTCAAGAAATCCTGTGAGATGATATAACGATAATACTACTGGAATAAATAAAACAGCAAGAAGCACGGAAGGCAGCAGCGTCAATGATATAACTACCACATTTACATACTTGCTGCACAGACTATCTTTTGTCATCTTAAGAAGCATTAGCAGAAGACAAAGAGAGAAGAAAGAAGGAAACGTAATTAAACAAAATCTTTTAGAAATTATTTTCCTCGATTGTTAGAATGCATCAAACGTATTAATGCACTAAAACACAAATTCGTTAAGTAAGAAAACAAACTGCGCACGAAATGCCAAACAGAAAAGTATTCTTTGATAAGAGTAACTTTCAATACACACCACTTTACGTTTACATGGTTATTATTATTTTATCACAAGAATTGCGATAAAGCGCCATTGTCGACACAACTGTCACCTAGGATGACACATGCAGAAATACATTGGCGCATCAGTTTTATTACACTTTCGAAGTAGTAGGCCAGTTTATGCTACCTCATGCATCACATATATTTGTCGACCTTGTGAGCATTAGACACAAATTAGAATACATTAGTCGTTTATAAAGCGATGTTCGCTGTTGTACTTGCGATAGCATACTAGCTTTATATAAACTGCCATATCTCTACATCAGATACATTTTTATATTACTTGGAAGATAACAGTTTTTGCTTTTCAGAATCGCGATTAATCATACTGGTCAAATAAGTTTTTATAGACGTCTCAATAGCGCCTTTACGTAATTGCATACTATGTAATACTTATTGGTTCGACTTATTAACCTTTTTTAAGTACGATGTGACGTTTGTTGTTATATAAATAATATAGATCAGGTGAAAATGCAAATGATGTAAATAGCAATTTAAACAATCAGCACAAATTGCAGCATGCAAGCTGTTCTTTTAAGTTTTATTTAAATAGAATAAAAAAAGAAAATCCTTAGAATATATAATAAAAATTAAAAATAGTACTTACTGTATCTGATTTGCCCGAATAATTCCTTAGTCGTTCAAATATCGCCTTAATGATATCCGGTTCATGACATATCCAATAGGAATTATCACTGATATGGTGGCCGTATCTATATATCGTAAAATACATCGAATTTATTAATGTTGCATTAAAATTTATTTCAGATAATGTACTTCAAGTGAGCGTGACGTAACGTACTCTTCATATATTTCTTTCAATTTATCAGATAAAGTTAATCCTATCGTCTCGAGATAAGCTGCTAATTCAGCTACGCGTACGGCAGCGCTGATACCATCCTTGTCTAGAACTTTAGAGCCGCACATAAAACCTATAGCCTCTTCATATGCAAACAGAACTTCCTTATTGTCTTTCATTAAGTCTATAGCTTTGTTACCCATCCATTTAAAACCTGTTAAAGTTTCCTACCAAAAAATATTTTCATTTAGAACTTACTTTATCTTATTCTTGTTGCATAAATAAACATACAAATATTAAGCATACAAACCTCGAAATTAAAACCTTCTTTCTTACCCATTGAAGCTAAGATTTTGCTAGAAACAGTGGACGCTAGCATATATGTCTCACTCATATCGACATCAGGGTGTAACACTTGATAAATATGAGTCATCCACCAACCCAGTAACGCGCCTAGTTCATTTCCAGAGAAGACATGCCATTCCCCGCTATAAATATCACGTGTACTTTCAATGTTCTTCCATTACAGTTCAATTTAAATTTATTACGAGTTCGCAAACCTCTCTTTCTTCGTTGCGCACGCAAGTCTATCAGCGTCAGGATCGTTGGCGAGTATTATAGACGAGTCGCTTCTATTTGCTAACTTTATGCTAAGATCTAGAGCGCTTTTTCCTTCCTCTGGATTTGGAAATTTCACTGTAGAAAATTCTGGATCTGGTAGTTTTTGTTCTTCCACTGCTATGAATGGCTGAAACAAAGACAGAGCAAGTAAGTATCTGCCTTTCAAAAATTATGTTTTACAATCAGTATGTGAAGATACTACCTTAAAGTTTGCTGCCTCAAACGCGGCAATCATATACTCATATCCAACACCATGCATGGCAGTGTATGTAAATTTTAATGTGGTATTTTTATTCACTTCAGGATATAGAACATTATCCTTCAAATCTTGATAATAATGCTGCATAATATCATCTCTTGGATCTTTATAATAGGAACTTTCGTAAATTTGGCTTCCATTCCATGAAGATTCGAGTGGTTCAAGATTATCAAGAATGTAGCTTTGTATCTTCTTATCATGTGGTGGTATGATTTGTGCACCATTCTCCCAGTAAACCTTGTATCCATTGTCATCTTTGGGATTGTGGGAAGCAGTCACCATGATCCCAGCAGCGCACTTATATCTCAAGATAGTGTAAGGTATAAACGGCGTGGGGCAGATTTTGGAAAATAAATAAACTTTAATACCATTGGTTATGAAGATTGCAGCAGTTAATTCTGCAAACCTGAAAAATTAGATGCTCAGTATTACAGGTTGGATTACCTCATAAGTTAGAGTACATCATAAATAGCTTACTATTATTTTTACTATTTTACCATTAGATACAACACCTTTTACTATTGTAACGACCGTCATATCCTATTACGACGCCTTTCTGGGCAACATCAAATATAGTATCCATCAAATATTTCGTTAATCCTTGACCAGTTTGCACAATGACTAAGTCATTCATTTGACTGTAACCTGGTCCCATACGACCTCTGAGACCTGCAGTACCAAATTCGAGTCTCTTAAGAAATAATTTTGATAAAACCTTTATCTGTCCCTTGTCCAAGTACTCCAATATTTCATCTTCTGCTTTCGGATCCTACAATAGAATAAAAATTTATAATAAAAATAAACTTGAATGCATCTATTGTAACATAATTTGTTTTAGAAATAAGATAAATTCACTATATCTATTAGCAAAAATACTATACCTTATTCCACTGCAGCCATTCTGTGATTTTACTATCCAAATTACCGTCACCAGTGTTTACAGAATGGAGAGCCATGGTACCAGCTGTGTTTCTAAGCAAGTAAATTAGATTCTTTTGAATGAGTCCAGTCAATGCGTTTATCAACGCAACTTCCTCCGGATAAGCAGAAATGCCTTAACTACTCCTATATTCGCAGCGAGGTCCACTTTCTCCTAAATTTTCTGTAATGCATACGTAACATGGCTCGAGATTAGAGTGGTTGTGAAATCGTCGATAACTGTTCATTCAGATAAGGCGTGAAAGCACGATCGACATACAAACGATAACAGTAACGTAAAATTACTCCTCATCTGATCCGCGTATCGATCCGGAAGTGATAAGCGGCGACAAAGAAACGTGTATCGAACGCCGTGTGTTCTCACGCGAATCGCGGTCTAGGTTACACGATAGAGTTAGAGGTTACGCGAGCGCGTCGCGGCGCAATACCACGTTATTTTCACGGCGCATATTTATCATCGAACACGCGGATTTATCTCACGTTATCGCGACTGATCGCGAGACGAGATGCTCGGAACGTCGCGCGGATGTCAGTTTGAATTTACCTCCAATCTCGGGGACGACTACGTCAAATAATCAAAGGTCTCCACCGCCGTATAGACACCGGGGGGAATATACGTCCATCGATAAGTGCAGATACCACAGCAATGATGTATTCGATGGACGCGCGCGGTTTTATCGCGCACCATATATATATATTTGCACAAATGGTGACAGAGGAGCCTTGAATCTTTTATTTTTTTTTTGTCGCACCATTTCGCACGACGACCACGTGCAGTGGAGCGTAAATGTTTCTCTGCTAATTTCACGCGCATTATCATACTCTGCCGCTGCGCCTCGATTCGCATATCAACCGAGATCGATTGGTCGCGATATATGCAATCTGGTTTTTTTTTTATTTTTTTATAGTCGATATCAATTCACGGGCATGGATAAAGACGATATAAGCGCTCGCGCGAATGATGCGTAGTTAGGCGAGCAATAAAAACGTTTGCAGTTTCTTTGATTATATGTACAGAATAAAATGACAAATTGCACGTTCGGCAAACATGCGTCGCGCCTTCTGTTTGAAGTTAGTCACAAATTGACTGACGGTCGAAATTGCTTTTTTTCACAGATTTGTTTTATTTTTTTAAATCTTATATATTTTCATCTTTCTTAATTCCTTTTCTTTTTTCAATATTTAACTATATTTGCACTCATTTCATTTAAAACTGTAAAATATAAATCGGTGCGCAAGTAAAGCAGTTTTTTGAAATTAAAGGACGCAAATCAATGATATATAATCGGAACACACGATATTTATAAAAGATTTATAATAATAATTTAAATATTTTATAAATATTTACAAAAACATTTCATAAATACTTTTTTATGATCTTAGATTGAACAGATTATAAAAATTAATCATAAATACCACATAAAAATAATTATAAAATTTGTATAAAATATTATTATAAATATCAATTTTTTTACTTACTAGAAATGTAATATAAAATATGTAGTCTATATTTTAATAATATTTTGAGTAAAAAAGCTGTTTCGGAGCGTTCGATTGACCAATCGAAATGAAGATTTTTATGAATTAACCAATCAAAGAATGCTTTGCAGCAAGTGAATTGTAATAAAGCTATTGAAATCTGTTAGCCCTGAATAAATTATAGTGGCCGAGTTTTGTAATTCATCGATTGATCAATCTCGCCTCATCTTTCTGGGTTTAGAGACAACTGAAAGCGTTATCGACTGTCAATACAAATGCTCGGCGTGCTCTAAATAATTTATACCTACATTCGTACGTTTACGATGCGGGCGACTCGCGATTTGTTTATCGTACAAAGATTTACGTCATGAATAAACATATTTATTTATAACGCAATAATATATATCATTTGCATCACAACATGACATACTGCATTTTCCTGTTATCACTCCGCGTTGATAACATAATTTCACAAACTCAAAAAATCAAAAACATTAATTGTTTCCCATCTTATAATTTACTTTCTTTTCCTCCAACATAAAACAACAGGCCTTTTTTTAAATTCGGTGTCATATGTCACCATATCGAAGTGATCGTGACCGGGCACTTTTTGGAAAAGAAATCTCGCATCATTTCGTACACGAATGACATGCGATGGTGGTAGTTCCCTGTTCGTGACCGAGTGCGCGCACGCACACGTTACCACACGTAGCGAAGGTCTAGGGCACGCGCGTGTCCGCGAAAAAGCGAGTTTCGCTTGACCGCGCCAGAGGGCGCGGGAATCGACGAGGAAATTCGCGCACCCACGGTATGTTTTCCCCGAGGTGTTTGGAGGTGCTGTGCCGCGTTACGCGTCCGCGGCATTGACGTCCATCGACGTCGCGTTTTCTTATCAGCCCCTCTGTCGTCGAGTCGGGTAAGAGTGCGATCCGCGATCTATCGCGTTGACGGATCACGCGGAGAAAAGATTCGTGTGTCTGCAAGTCGTCCGTTCCGTTCGTCTTCTTTCGGTCTCTTCCCCCCTTTTCCCTCCCGCGGCGCCGATATATCTCTGTTTTTCCCCCGTGTTATCGTCCTTGCGCGTGTCGCGCGATGCCAACGTCGCGCGACGATGTCACGGATTTCGGCTGTCACGTAGGTCACCCCCGCCCGGGAGTCTTTCGTGAGTTTTCCGCTGACCCGGAGAGTCGCAGCGAGTCTCTCGAGAAAGACGGAGCACGGTTTCAATGAGAGGCACCGTGGGTTCTTTGCGCTCTCTCTGCTCTCGTAATTTTTTAATGCGCAAATTAATCAACGCGGCTGTTTGCTCATCTGACACGATGTATTTCGCAAGCACGAGCGCAGCCATTCGTCGACAGCCGTACTCGTTTCGAACGTGCAGTGACGATTGCGACAATATGGTCATAAGCAGAATACCTCTCTGATTTTAGATCCGAGCACGCGGAACACGCCGTAATAGATAGTCCAGGTCCCCCATCATCCCCGCGACTTTCGGTCCCCACCGAGATCCACTGCCGACCATGAGCCGCGTGCGTTGCTGCCTGATCAGTGCGGGTCGTCTAGCCTCCTCCAACCATGTCACTAGCCATGGTGAGTAAACCTTGTTTATCTTGAACAAAAAAACAGGTAAAATTGTTAAGCATGACGGCAGCGTGAGAGATAGCAGGAGATCTAATTAGAGACATTTGCGATTGCACAGTACACAAAATCGTCAGAGTCGTCGTGGCTAGCAGAGCCCTGACGATCAGTGGCAGCTTGGGCAAAGCCCCGACGGAACCCACGCCACCCTCCAAAGACACCGTCTCAAGCGGGTCCTCGAACAATGGCGGCACTGGTGGCGGGAAGAAGAACACACTCACCTGTCCCAAATGCGGAGATCCCTGCACGCACGTCGAGACGTTTGTCTGTAAGCAGAATGTTGTTGAGTAGGAGTTTGAGGATAAAGTTGTAATGCACTTTTGTTGCTGAAGTCATTGCAAATTCTTGTATATTTATGTTAAGATCTAATGTCTACTTTTATTAATGCAGCATCTATTATTTTTAAAAATAACAGCCTCCACGAGATTCGTTAAGTGTGAGAAGTGCCATCATTTCTTTGTGGTGCTATCAGAAATTGACTCAAAGAGGAGTTTAAAGGAGGCGCTCAGGCCAGAAGAGGGTAAGCAAGGATTCTACAGGAAACCACCTCCACCTCCGAAGAAGGTAATTAGCTTTAATTCTGCTTAATTTATAGATTATTAGAGATTATTTTTCAAGTAAAATTAAATTGTTTCAAATATGTTTTATCTTCAGAAAAAAAATGATGCAATATTTTCAGATATTTGAGTATCTAAACAGACACGTTGTGGGCCAAGAATATGCGAAGAAAGTGCTGAGTGTTGCCGTTTACAACCACTACAAGCGGATTTACAACAATTTGCCAGTTCAAAATTCACAGGCGCAAACTAATGTTAATCCGGTCAGCACACAAGAGACAAATCATCCATTCACACACAGAGGTCCTAAGCCACGTAAATAGCAATGCCCCAGTGTTATAAATTGTTAAGAAATAAAATGTGCAGTCTGTATATTAAAATTGTAGCATAAAACTAGTTCAATTAATAATCTTTTACAACAGCGATTGAAGCAGATTGCGCAATCTAAAGTAGCAATATTTCCAAATTTGTTCCCTCATAAAAAATGTAATATTTCATGCGATTATCGTAAAATGTCTTTTTTTGCTGCAGATTTACTGCATATATCAGGAATCGGAAATCCGTTTCCAGGAGTTGGGTTCCAGCATACAGTCAGTCCGGGAAGCGAGCAAAAGACGAGCAGTCAATCGGCTCCTGGATCAGCTATATTGGACAGCAAGCAGCATCAACTGAAGTTAGAAAAAAGCAACATACTGTTGCTCGGTCCTACTGGCTCTGGCAAAACGTTACTCGCGCAAACGATAGCGCAATGCCTGGACGTTCCATTCGCCATCTGTGATTGTACCACTCTCACGCAAGCTGGCTACGTTGGCGAGGACATAGAGAGTGTCATAGCTAAACTTCTTCAAGACGCTAATTATGTAGTGGATCGTGCTCAGATGGGCATCGTCTTCTTAGACGAAGTCGACAAGATAGGTGCTATTCCGGGTATTCATCAGTTGCGTGATGTGGGTGGAGAAGGTGTGCAGCAGGGAATGCTGAAGATGTTGGAGGGAACAATTGTAAATGTACCAGAGAGAAATAGTTCAAGAAAGTTGCGCGGGGAAATGTTGCAAGTGGATACAACGAATATTCTTTTCGTTGCGTCGGGTGCTTACAGCGGTTTAGATAGGTTGATAGCGCGACGCAAATCGGAAAAATATCTCGGATTTGGCGCGACGCCCGCGGCCGAGAGTCCGGGTAGGAGGGCGGCGACTTTGGCCGACATCGCCAATATGTCACCTTCCACCGAGAGGGACAATAAGGAGAAGGACATGCTGTTGCAACAGGTGGAAGCTAGAGATCTCATCGACTTCGGCATGATACCTGAATTTGTTGGCAGATTCCCCGTACTCGTGCCTTTCCACACCCTTGACAGAGACATGCTAGCGAGAATTCTTACTGAACCAAAAAATGCCATCGTTCCTCAGTATCAGATGTTATTCTCAATGGACAAGGTACATCTTCATATTATCATTTTCATAATAAAATGTCAAGACAAATTTGTTGTTTTAATAGCAAATTATAATAAATTGTATTGGATTTACATAGGTGGAGCTGACATTTGATGTACATGCATTGAATGCAATTGCCTCTTTAGCAATGGAAAGAAAAACGGGAGCACGAGGTTTGCGAGCGATAATGGAATCGCTGCTTTTGGAACCTATGTTTGAAGTACCAGGGAGCGACATAGTGTCCGTTCACATTACAGAACAGTGTGTGAAAGGCGCTGAAAAGCCACAATACGTAAAACGAGATGATAGCAATGACGATGATATTCAACAGGCGCAGCATGTACATAATTAACAAATAATTAAAGAATGCGACACTTTGGTATAACTGTTTCTTTATGATTAGATGGACAATTTTTTTAGAAAATTAAATTAGAACATTCGCGTAAATCGCTATTTTAATTATTTTATAAAGAATATAATATATAATTCTCGTATATATTATTTCGTATAAAAAGCAAATAATATGAAAACAACGCATACACATATAATATATTTTCAAACTGTCCTGTATATTTAGTATTAAAATATTTCTCAAATTATTTTTTGCTACAGTAAATTTCTATCCATTTTGGATATTGTATACATTATATGATATATTTGTTTTAATATATTAAAAGGAGGAATATTAATGCCAGTACATCTTTTAAAGATGACTATTTGATTTTATAATAAGAAAATTATTTGATTTCATAATAAAATTAATATTGCAAATTTATAAGGCAATGTTTTACATTTGCCTACTTGGAATATGCATTATAAATGCCTTTTCTAAGAGAAAGTGTCGCATGAACATAACATAAAAACAGACTAATGAGAATATACAGATCTAATTCTTACTTGACAATGGAAAAATGTAAATAAATTTTGTATCGTTTAATTCATTCGTATTGCAGGAAAAGTCAAAAAAATCGTAGCACATAATAGCATTCCACATCCAATCAAGTTGTGTGCATCCTGCATGCATTTATTGATGGTTAACATCGAAAGTAAAACGACGTACTATGCATTCGTATCTAATAACAGAATATCGTAAAGAAATTTAAAATATATTATATATATGCACATTCAATCATATCAACGTCATCCAATTTGGCAGCTTGAATGTTACATTTGTTGGAACAAACTTCAATTATGATGTAAATTGATAAAGCAGACTGGCTTAAGATACGGAAACCAAAAATTTTAATCAATACGAAATTGTAAAAAGCCATATAATAAAGAAAATTTTAATGTAACCACTCATACAATCAATTTTCATACATTGTCATGCCAGGATTGTTTGTAAAGAGATTACTATTGTTACGCGTTGTTTAAGAAAAATTAAGAAAAACAACATTCTTGTAGCAGTTTTAATAGATATTTCCCGAGAAGGGGAGAATGCCACAAGAAAGGACGAAGATAGCGAACAATATAAAAAGATTATTTTTATGTCGAAATACATTAGATAGAAGGCTTATATGTAATATATTGTACATAATATAGTAGTTAGTGAAAAGGAAAGTGTGTCTGATGTGTGAATTATACAATTATCAATCTGATTATAGAGTATATACATCCTCGCTATTTATCGCGCTAATTTACGTACTAATTAAAACTAAAACAAAAGAAGAAAGAAAAAAACCAGGCTGTGCAAAATATAACACGGAGTGAAGTACATTTGCATAGAATTTTTCCCTAATTCTTTCACGATGATCTGATGTCCTATATAGAGTAATTATGTATTTGTAATAAATCTATAATATGCAACTGTAGTATATACTTTGATTTATTTACCTCGTAAAGAATCTGTAATATATATCGATACATTAATATAATAAATCACATTACAATTACATTTCATCAGGGGTAGAAAGTACACTGAAAATGATTGCGTCATACAAGAATGAGCATCTACAAATATTGTCCACAAATTTCATACTTAATGTACTAATATGTACTTAATGTACTAAAATATTTTTACGTAGAACTCTATTTCCTTCCCTATTTTAATTCATATTAATTGTAAAACCCAATATATAGAAAATTTGCGTGATCACAATCGCGCAGAAAAATGTTATCAATTGAAAAACATGAAGGCTCTTCGTCTCTAATTTGCGATTTTTCATTAAAATTATCAAAGAGTATGCTTGGAAACTTTCGTCGTTACAAATTCGATCCTCTTATACAATTATCAACAAGAACTAGTAATAAATAATTCCGTATATATTACATTCTTTTGTTACCTTTATCCTCTTTATATTTCATCATAATACGAAGGCTTTGGCGGCTTTACCGGTTTAGGTTTCGGCATCAGCATCGTGCCAAGTTCTGTCAGGACCCATTTTGTCGCGCGCAGTACCATGAAATGTACCGCAAATTGTAAAACGAGAGCACCAAATCCTTTGTACAAACCGAGCGGGCCCTCGGTTGAAATTATCGTGCGGTAACAATCGGCCGCGCTGCTGTAGCCAGTCAATAACGGCGTGACACTTCTTCCGGTGTCCAAGTTATCGATGATAGTGCGCGTTCCCTGAAGATGCAAACGATGAATAACTGTTTCGAGGGGATAAAACACGATATCGGCCGCACACATAGAAACGAGGATAGAGTGCGTCTCTATATCCTGCACGACGCTCTCGGATAGAAAGTCCTTACTGTACGCGCCCTAAAACAGTATGACGTTATCTATATAAAGACATCTATGAACATTCTGAAGTACTTAAAATCAGATACACACCCTTGCTTCCTGCGAATGTTTATATCTAATGTGCATAATCCGACTAGTAACCCCTTTCACAATGAGAGTGAAAAGATATTTCGATACCCCGTACACTATAGTGGGTGGTACAAGGGCATAGATTGGAATGAGTCTACCCTTATTACATATGTCGAGCAGGCGGATTGCGCCGTCTCGAAAAACGTCCAAAATTCCTGGACATTCGGAAGCAATCTCGGACTGAACGGTTTCCACGAGCGACGCGGAGTAGAAAGGAGTCACTATACCTATGGCGATACTACAAATTCAAACATTAAAATAACTTTAAGTTTATTTGTGTGTGTGTTTACTGACAAATTTATAATTACCATTTGAGAAGGATGTGTTGACCAAATGCTTTCATGGAGCTGTTGTAAGTGATCTTTCTAAAAGCATGTGTCTAGTTACGAAGAAGATAGTTTTGCAATTTATAAAACATGAAGCATTTTGTTATGATCACATTACTTTTGCCATGGCGTGATTTTTGAAAGCAGATCTTCAACGGCCAATGTCATTCCTCTGACAAGTAGGACTGAGCCGATGCCCTTCCACAAGGTGTTTATACCCTGAGTCTGGTGTAGACGTATGATTACAGGTACCAGAGTTATGGGCATCAGGTGATACTTGCTTGCGCTCGGATTGACTTGGCATTGTCTTCGTAATACTACGAAGGGGTGAATTAGCAAGTTTCCTGTGATCAAACTCGCTAATCCGCAGCCTAGACCGACATATTTGCTCACGGCGATGTCTGGAGAAAGATGGACAGGCAAATTCATCAAATGTATAAGTTATAGTTTAAGAATAGCAATGAACAACTTGGTCAGTCACGTATAAACTTCTATTACCCAACGAATAAAAAAAGAACGTGACTCACCATCGTCGACGACCGGTGGATTATCCTCTGCCAAGGGATGAATAACAGGTATGTCCAGAGGACGGATAACCTCTCGACCGTAGTATCTCTGTGATGTCCCCGCCTCCCACGATCTGGCGGGTCGACCCCTGTACACATCCCCGTAGCCCTCTAATCCCGCCATTCTTCTTATACGAAATAAGTCGACGACTAGCTCGTTTCGTTGGACATTTGCCCGAATTAGCGTAACTCAATTCACGCTCACTCACGCTAATGAGTTTGACGGTCGGCATTCGACATTTTCGGTAGCGGCCATCACGATTTCGCTGGATCAGCTGATCTGTTGATCTCGGAGCAGCACTTGTGCCGTATTCAAACGAAAGCTGTGGCGCAATGGTCAAACGTGATTATCGCGACGAAACACGAGTATTATTCGGTAGCCACACTGGCACATCACGATTCGTCCTGGTTCACAATTTTCACGAATGTCCGATACTTCACTTTCGACTCTACGGCAGTCTCGATCCTCCCCTCGTTTCAATCCCAATACAGAGAATATATTATACGTAAATCACGCGAAACATCTACTACGTGACGAAGGACCAACGCCTCGGAACTCGTACGGAACGACGAAGATGCGAGTTCGTACTGTTCGCAGTTCTCACAAACATCCGACACTCCACGGCACTCTCGAAACACTTACTCGCGTCAAAAGCTCGTACGAGACGACGAGGATGCGAGTTGAAATGCGCCGCAACGCGCTACGACCTTACGCCGTTCTACCTATCCGACTGATTGACCGCCGACGGCGCCGACCGGCCATTATCGCTTGAGCCACGTGACTCCCACCACGCTGCGTAGTGGTGGGAGTCACGTGACTGCTACGTAGTCATGTCGCTGCGCAGCCTGCGCAGTATCATTCGGACGGTAACGGTCGGTCGATGAGACAGGACGACGCAAGGTCGCAGCGTATCGCGGCGCATTTCAACTCGCATTCTCGTCGTCCCGTATGAGTTTTTGACGCGAGCAAGTGTGTCGTGGAGACTGTGGAGAGTGCCGTGGAGTGTCGGATGTTCGTGAGAACTGCGAACAGTGCGAACAGTGCGAACTCGCATCTTCGTCGTTCCGTACGAGTTCCGAAGCGTTGATTCTTCGTCACATAATAGATGTCTCGCGTAATTTATGTATAATATATTCTCTCTACTGGGATTGAAACGAGAGAAAGATCGCAATATTAAATTAAGGTTTTATTGATAACGAATTTGAGAGTCTGGATTGACGCCGAGAGCGCGGAGTAATACGTGAGTCGAATCACATGCTTTATATGTAACGGAGTACGCGGATCGTGTCGAATAAAGTATTGAAAGGGACAATAACGGTTGTTTAATTGCTGGTGCTGTATCATATCGTTGCAAGTGATCTCAAATATATTTCTGGACGATTTGCTAAATTCGATCGGTTGTTGACTCGACTCGCGTTGTACCCGCGTACGGCGTCGGTGTGAAGTTGCCGATGTTCAAATGTCTCGGCATTTCAGCGAAGGAACGCCATAAGGCATCGGTCATTTCGTTTCGGCGGTATTTAATCGCGAGTGTCGTATTATAACAATGAGCTCGATCGCGTTTTCGCGAGTGTTGCCTTGCGAGCGTGCGACGAGGGGATGTGAAACGACGACGAAGCCTCCGTTAGAGCTTCTTCGGAGCATTGGTGAGTTCAAGTGTGAGTGGACTCGAAACGACGACGGCCCGCGTTTTCGTGAATACACAGTGTTACGTCGATGGAATTGACAATCCAAACAGTCTGGGGAAGAAAGGCTTAGAGGGAAGGCATCGGGCACCGGTGGAGCAACTTTGCGGTAAGTTTTAGAAAATAAATTATAAAGTTGTTTAAAATAATATATTGATTCATTCGAGCACTGTTTTAATCGACTTTTATATTTATGTTATAGAATCAACGGAGCTACGTGGCAGATATAACTCCGCTGTTGCGCATCGAGTCTGTGAGTAATGAATTTATTTTTTATTAAAATAATGTATATATGCTGAAAAAATAATTTTAATGAAATAGTGCGAATGTTGCTTGATAATAAGTTAATTATTGGTTAAGCTAATCAGAGTTGGGTCGAAATCATTTATAAATCAATCGTCTATATGAGATAAAAAATGGAGAAAATAGATAAATTAAGAATGTATAATTAATTTTAGCTATTAAAGGTTGAAACTAATCGCGTGTTTTGTTACTTTAAAATTAAAAAATGGAGCATTATCAAAAAAAGCTGAAACTCTTGGTAACTGGAACACAGCATTATATTTTCATGTCTTCTTGACTATAGTACGGACGAAATTTATGATTCGTTGTATGTACATGGAATTACAATTTACATAACTTTGTATGATAAAAGAGAACACAAGATCATTTCACTGCGCATTTTACACAATTGCAAAAATTTCTCAAAGGAACTATTTAACTATATTAAAAATTATGGCGTGCATTATCATAGGAATATAACTAACTCTTATCAATTATGAATTCATAGTCAGGCCTGTACATAATTGATTTACATGTACACTACATAAAAGTTAATATTCCAAATGATGAGTACTTTTCTTGTATTAAATTTTGATGTAAAATTTTCTGATATATTTACATACCCACATAAAAATTTCTATGTACCTCTATTGGTGTATGTGGGTTAACCAAACAATTTGTTTAAAAATCTTGTGGAAGTCTAAGACTTGATCCTTTACAGTTTCAACTTATTGCTCTAATTTTCTTAATCTTGTAAGTACCAAAAGACTGCTAGTTGTAAATACCAAACATTATTTCTTAGTACATTGGAATGACTAATAAAAGGAAGCATCTTTGCACAAATTAAGGATTAGCTCTAAATTATATTTGTTTGCTTATCTGGTCTACTGTAAATGTGATAATATAATGATGAATTCTAAGTAGGTTAGAAAAGTTATGCTTGTTTTTTACATTACTTCAGATAAGTAAAAATGAAAAAACACTTTTCTCTTTCTTAGATTTCAGCATTGACATAATTAAATTAAAGTTGTTGTGCGGTTTAAAACATAAATAAGAAAAATTTATCATATACAAATAAATCCTAGCAATATTAAAGTAAAAACAGGTTGTTGAATGTTTTACATATTGTTTTAACATTCATGTTTGGTTTTAATGTAATGATTACGTATAATTTTCTTAATATGATACATACATACATACCTACATACATATATATATATATATATATATATATATATATATATATATATATGATAATCTCGTGAATATAGTGATATTTTTTCTTCTATCTCTACTTTTATGAAAGTTAACAATTCTAAAAGTTTCTCTTTGTTTTTCTTATGTATTGTTTAAAACCCTCATATAATTTTCTAACGTTTACATATTTATATAAAATTTCTTACATAATGTTCTACAACTGCTCCTTCAACTTTAACACGATACATTTACAAAAATGATTAGAAAATATCATTAGAATATAACGAGATCTCTTCTAAAAAAAATGCAGCAAAAATATAAGTACATGTTCCAAACTTGGACCCTAATTCTCACTTTTGTAAATTTCAGTACTTTAAAATTGCTTCTATCTCTCAAATATTGCTCCTCTCTCGCCGGAGAGTTGCTTAAATTATACAAAATCCACTAAATTTACAGCGTGCATTTTGCAGTCGTATATCGGCTTTGTATATCATACAAAAACATTCACTATCACGTCTGCCTCGGTATTGTATCCATCCATTCCGGTTCGGGTCGAATAAATTCCAAGTCGCTGCCGTCTTCGGAACTATTGTCGTCATCGAAATATGGCCTGGTAACTTCGTTGTCGTTTGACGGATATCCTAGATCACAACAAGCAGAAATCAGGATATGCATAACGAGATTTAGGAGATTATTTTTATGATTTCTCAACTGAATGTTAAATTCTTTTGATATATTACCGTCTTGATACAATTGCGGTCTTCGAAATATCTCAATTTCCTTCTCATCGTCGTCGAATAAGCTACTGCCGTCTTTCAGCAAACTGAACGCGTATCCCTTTCTGTTTTGCTCCGAATACTCTTCCGAAGATCGACACTTTGCGTAAATACACATGCAGCACAACACGCTGACGAAACATACTATACCTACAATCGAATTATAAATTTTCGTATTATAAATTTTTATTATTTTCAACTTTATTATAGATATTTCGCGACTGACTTACCAGTTATCATAATAAATACTAGTCTAGGCATTCCCATGACACTGTCGTCGCGGACGAGCTTGAACATCAATCTTAAAGATCTCTTTGCTTCAAACGAGAGCGTGGAGATGAGTTTGGTTTCCGCATGATATCCGGACACCCTGGCCGTTATATTGTGATTCCCGGGCGATAATAAGACCGAGTAGAAACCCGACCTACCATTTTTAATCGAATGTGGTGATCTATCGTAAGATAAAACAACGTCCTCAATCGGTTCGTCCTCCTCGTTGGTGATATATCCTCTCACGCCTTTCTTCATCTCCTCTATACAGGCTAATAGGCTAGCTTTGTTCTCCTGCCACACGACGATTGAATTATCGGTGGTGCAGCAAGTGACATACACGTCCATCATCAAGGTGCTCGTGTTGAAGTAGGCGTAATCTATCAAGGAATGACCTCTTTTTCCACCAATTCCCATCGCCGCGTGTATCACACTATTGTCGCCGATGTTAGAACTCCGTTCACATGTCGTACTCGGGGACAGCACGTCCGCCCTCGCGTCGGCGTACACCGACGCCAAGTGTCGCAGTACATCTTCATCGTCGCTTTCGTACTTCCGATCATGTATCTTACCATAATCGCGACCGAACGGGATTTCGATATGTCGCGAGCCGCTGTTGAGATTCACGGCTAGCACAGCGTTCATATTTTTAAGCCAGGTCGCGATCGTGGCCGCTTCCCCATGCAGCTTCTCGTGAATCGGAAATTGCAAGCCTTCTAGCTGCGGCGAGCAAATGGTGAGATTCTCGTTGGGATCGTACGAGAATTCCGGGGCCACGTATATGGAGAAATCATCTACGTAACTCGCGATTATAGCGTCTTGTTTATAATTATCCAAGAGGTACGAGGCGAAATGCAAGAGTACTTCGGCGGTCACTGGTTCCGACCGTAAGATGCCGGCCGAGAAAACGATGGCGGGTCGCCCCGTCTGTTTTAGGTTGTTATTAGAGCTAATCTTTAAACACATTATTTCACTACCCTCCGCGGTTTTTCCGATGGTATGAAGAGTCGTCTGCTGCGGATATTTCGCGTTCAGGTCGATCAAAGCGCGGTTGAAGCGTAGCTTCTTGGATGATTTCTCGCGTTGATCGTCGAGCGTCGTGTTCTTCTGTAACATCTTGACATCAATGTTCGTTATGCCTTGTCGTTGCACAGGAACTTTCAACACCTGCGTGACGTATCCCTCGCAGGAAATCGTTAACGTGTATTTGCCGGGTGCCAATATCATTTTGAAGTAAGCCATGTTGGGTGACACGCCGTAGCTTCTTCCTCCGATCTTGACGGTGGCTTGTCGAAGCGGAGCGCCTTGTTGATCCGTTATCGTCGCGCGGATCCCGCTCGCGAGACTCACCACAAGTTCCATAAGCGGTTGAAGATTCTCGCGCCAAATGATGGGAATAGAGTCGGCGGGTGGGTACTTGCAACACGACAGACTTATGCTCATCTGTACAGACAAATAAAAATAATATTTAGAACATATAATACAATGAGTAAAAAAAAAAAATATTTAAACGTGTGAAGAAAAGAAATTATGCCTACTACTGGCGTGCCGTAAATGTGCTGTATGAAATTCGTCAAACGTTGAGTATTATTGTTCGACTGACTGCATATCTCGTTGTGTCTCGAATACTCGTAAGCGTCAGCGAGCGTTTTAAATGTGTTCAGATCGTCATTTGAATAACTGAAAGATAAAAATTGATAAGAAACACCATAACTAAATTTCTTCGCGAATTACGTTTCTAAATTATTACACATTACGCTACCTGATGTGTGAAGCACCACCGCCCAATATCACAATGGCATCGTAATTTTCAGTCTGTAACAATTTCTTAAACGCATCCGCAACTCTGTCTATTTGTTGAGATGTATCAGTGTTGTCTGACAACAGCTTCTCTCCTACTTCATCCTTGACTACGGGATTGCAATCCTCACTCTCTTTTATGTTATCAAATCCTGGATCGACGCCAGGAATAAAGTGCAGCATAACATTATCCAGTAGTCTCTGGATAGGCGGGTCACCAATTTGATTTCCCTTAAGGATATGCATCGCTAAACGTAGTAGAATTTCCCTACCCGCCGGCTGGGAAGCAAACAGTCCTCCCACAAATCCAATGCGAAATTTATTTTCATCGGGTGATCCCATCTGGAAGAAAGCGCAATTTTAAATTAAACCTAGAAACATGCAATGGGCATGTATTGTCGTTCAAACTCACATTATGAGTGATTTTCAATGAATGAAAGGCCATACTGATCAACGAATCACCGGCTATGAATTCTGCGGTGTCAGGTTGATGAGTTTCCAACTGACTGAGTCTAGCGCTCAAGTCAGGATGTTTTAAATAACCATTCTGTAAATTTACTCTTAGTCCAAAATCATATGCGGATGACCTATGTAAATATTTATATAAGTAATTAATTCTCTTAGTGTATTTACATTCCAGGAAACTTATATTAAATGATAAGATATAACTACTTGAATAAACATGCAGTGTCGTGTTCTTCCATTAAAATCGCCTCGAATTATCTTCGTGAGAAAGAATCGAGCAAGAAACATATTTCGAAAAATGTAGCATCTCGCGGTTAGATCGTAGAATACATTTTGAATTTGTAATTAAACAATCATACCAATGCAGAGGATCGTCACGCATTAACGTAAAGTCCAGAATTACTTCTCCATCCCCGGCATTTTCGGCAACGTACGATGGTACGACGACTTTCTGCGTGAGTGTTTCATATCCCACCGCGCTGACAGTTACGTTATATCGTCCTGGTACCAGTAATCGCCAATAATCGCCCCTCTCGGCAGAATAAATATCGTGCTTTATGCCCTCAACCGAGATCTTCGCATGGGGTATAGGAGTGCCGATGGACGAAGTGATCATGCCATGTATACCTTTTCGAGACTGTGGAAAAAATATGTGAACAGGATTATCGCGTTAAAATTGGTCGCTAGGCTCGCGAGTATTTCTTCGACTATTCGTTCCCACAAACGAGTCTGTACCATTTCGATAAAACGCAGAAGGGGTTCCCTGTTTTCCAACCAATAATTCGGCAAGTCGGTGGCGTTCGGATACTTCGTACATCCGATTTCCAAGGTGATCTCGAAGTCGTTGCTGTGCAGGTAATTATAATCCTGCATACCGCCAGGCACGGAGTACCAGGCGGCGCCGTTCGTTATACCTTCCGGGAAACTTTCCTCAAGGACCGTCTTTGAACCGTGACCGTTAAATATCGGCGGACACGGCTGACCGAGGTGCATGTGAGGATGAGCGTTGGAGTATGTCAACGCCAGCATCCGGAAGACGTCGTTGTCAGGGCTTGGATTCGCGACGTTAGTCGCCAGGTTCTCTGGTCCATCGTCATAAGGATAATTCGCGACTAACGCACCTCCGTGAAGATTAGCGGAGAGTACAAACGGGATTCTCGCTATCCAATTCATCACCGCCTTGGTCTCGGGTTCCTGATGTCGATTTAACTGAAATATGTAATTGAGTGAGCGCGATCTGTTTTTACTGCGCATCGTTTAACGGATCGTTAAACGCAGGAAGTTAAATTGTATTACACATTGGGTAATTTAAAGTCATAAACGAGCTATTTTTTGGTTTTGCGAATTACAATTTATTTTATTCTTACAGTCAAGACAAAATTTGCAGAACGTTCTTGACGTACTTGTCCTTTCTCAGCCGCATTAATTTACCTTTCTTTTAAGGCAATTTTACTTGTCATACTTTTTACAAATATCAATTTCTACATGAGCGCACATTATCTATGTTGATTTCTGTTCATAATAATACGCCTACATAGACAGGCTCATGTGGAAATTAATATTTGTAAAAAGTATGACAAGTAAGTTAATTTAAAAGAAATGTAAATTAATGCGGCTGAAGAGGAACAAGTACGTCCGAAACGTTCTGCAAATTTTGTCTTGACCGTAAGAATAAATTGTAATTCGCAAAACCAAAAAATAGCTCGTTTACGGCTTTAAATTACTCATTGTTTTATTAATACGAGCGTGAAAGGATTGATGCATTATACATGTTGCTCTTTCCTCTCTAAAGTACCATTCCAAATGAATATATTGAAATAACGAGATTAAAAATACATCGCTGAATATATACGTGCGATGTAAATGTGAGAAAATATATCAGGAAAACGTACATCGTTGACTTCATAATGATCAGGAAAGTTTCTGTTGAGGTCTACACCCTTTGCATTTGCTCTGCCTTTTACCCCATAGACGTCGCCTTCCTTGGAGATCTCATACCCGTCAGGGTTCATGCTTGGCATCACGTGAAGCCTGACGGTCTCCACTATCCTCGTAACTCTCTCGTCGGTGCCGTAGTTCTCGCACAGATATCTCACTAATAACAACAGCATTTCCCTGCCGACTACTTCGTTTCCATGCATATTCCCAACGTACTTCATCTCCGGTTTGTCGGGACTGTGAACGCCAGGATTCTTCGTGATCTCGATAACGTACAGTTCACGGCCCTGCACGGAAGACCCTATGCTGTAGAGTCTCGTGATATTGGGATAACTCGTGCTCAGCTCCTTCAGATCTCTCTCCATCGAAACGTAGTTGTGATGCTTGAACTCCACGGTGTGGTAAAAACCGTACTCGTTGACTGGTTTTACCACCTCGAGCACTGTATCTTCTCCTGTATCGAACGAATACACAATCATGATTGTCGTCAAAATCACACGCAAGGTTTCCAGAGAAACAATCATCGTTCGTGGACGTTGAAATGCGTCGACATATAATTGCAACAGATCTAAGTTCACAATTAAATAAAGCAAAACGAGAGATGGAGATGTTACAAAACACAAGGTACAGAGAAAACGAAAAGGATGAGACAACATAATCAGACGTGTATAAAAATAACATATGACATTGAAGAGGAAAAGGATAATTATTGAGTAAGTTACTCATTGTTCAAGACGAAAACAAGGTTTTTATTTCTAGTTTTGAACAATACATGCTTGTAAGGAAAATATTAGAACATACATTGTTATACAGATTACGATATATTCGGCACTGGCGTGCCCTCACATAAAGATCTACATTTATTAGTATAGTTCCCGATACAATAGAATGAGAGTATTGGCAGTACTATGTATCTCACATGGTACATGTAAAACACAGTACATCCATTTCATTTTGCCCCTCGTTTTGCATACTTGTAGTTGCTTTGTACTAAATAAAATTTGACAAAATCGTTTTGTATTGTCACGCATATTGGTTTTACTCTCAAACATCATTTATAGAATTCCAGCCAAATCTTTTCAGCAGTCTTGTCGAAAATAAAAAGCCAAATATAATTAAATATCATCAAAATAAATAATTGAAATATTATATAGATTAAAAGTTTTGTTCACATTTGTACACATATTGATACATTGATAATACCAATATTATTTTGCAATTTATCAAATATTAACAATGAAAAACAATTGTCTATTGATAATTGTGTCCAACGCTTTACATATTTTCTATTAAAAAAAAATATATTGTTCATGATTTTTGTGCTCATGAGTATGTACGTATAAAGAAAATATAAGTTATGAAATATAACAGTGTATATCTGTGTAAAAAATTTCAGTCTGATTCAAAATATAAGTAGTCTATAATGTTAGATAGCCATTATTTATAAAGATATGTTTGATCGGTTAATTTGTTCCTCGTTCGCGTTGATATTCTATACTATGTTCCAATTTGCAGACAGGGCACAGCCCTATTTGTTTTTGTTAGAATTTATATAATTGCACACTGTCCATAAACGCGATCAACGTCTCTTTCTTTTATTAATTTATAATATGTCATAAAAAAATAAGTAAAAATAAAATAATATCAAAATTAAAAGCAAGTACAAATAATGAGAATAAATATACATATAAATTTATAAATTGAAATATAAATGCCTTATGTAAATGCAAACTGGAATATACTTAAAATATTTAATCGCGTAACTCTATAACAAAAATATATATTTAAAATATATTAAAAAATATATATTTAAAATCCTTATTCCTTTTCTTTGCAGTTCGTCATTTCTCCATACCTTGTGCATATATGTACGTATAATGTCTTTATGTTTGATTCCTTTCTTAAAGTGAATTAAATAATAAAGAATGCCATGTCGAAATATGTCAGGAAACAAATAAGAGATTCTGCAGTCACAAATTATTAAAGATGCGTATCCGAATTTCGCAACATTAATGCTCTAAAACAAAACAAAAAAATTTACAAAAATAAAAGTAACAGAAAACTTCTGATAATTAGAAAAAAAACGTAATATTTTTCGATAAAATAATTGAAAAATAAAATTATTTACTAATATAATAAGAACTGTAATAGTAATACAAACACAAAATATATAAGTTAAAACGAATGAATGATGTAAGTTAGTAACAGTTTATAATATTTTAGGCAAAAAGATAGAGCTTAGATAAACAATATAGATATGACAATAGTACTGTTAGACAATTTAAATGTTTGAAAATTAGTAGTCCTGATAGTAATTGTCTATTATCAGCTTGTAGAATGCAGGAAATCTGTTAAAAAGTGCTGTTTGTGAATAGTTTATATCATTTTTACCTTGTTCTTCAAATTCTTTGTTGCTTAATGTAAAGTTAAGTTGGGTCGGTGCACCTTCTAATACAGTTACACTTATTGGATCGCTGGGTTCGTATCTGGATAGAAAACAGAATGTAAATAGAAACCAGTATACTAAAAATTTTGTCAGCCTAGTATAACATATTGTATATTAATGTTTAAAAATTATAACGTTTACGTACCCCCACGCGATGGCATAAACCGAATAGGTTCCTGGAAGCAGTAAGCGCCAATACTCGCCATTGGCCGTAGTTGTTACATTATGATTTATTCCTTCCACAACAACATTTGCTTTTTCGATCGGTTTACCATCTTTATCGCGTACAAAACCTACAATAATCAAAAAGCGAATATACCATAAAACCTTTTTCAAAAATTAATTTAATAACAATTAACAAAAACGACAATACATATATAAACGTTACCTTTTATTCCAATATGCGCTTGTTCCAAATATTTAATCAGAGATTCTTTATTTAGTAACCATTGATCTGGTATCATTGAACCAGGTGGATATTTACAGCAACTCAGCTCGAACGTTATATCAAATGCATTGGAGCGGGCATAATTGTAGTCCTGCATTCCACCAATTACTTCATACCTATTAACAAATTTAAAAACTTTCATGACACAGTGTCATCCTAATCGTAATTCAATCAATTAATATTGCAAGAATAAATCAGAATTCGAATATTTAATCACAACAATCGTTTCATGCTCGTGTTATAAATCGCCGAATAATTATCAGTCATGAACGAGCAAAACGGTTGTTATTTGAATGATTTATTAAAATTTAACAAAATTGCGGATACGGTACGTTTCGGTCTCACTTGACCTTCTTCAGCCGTACATTAAGATTAATTTATCTTAATTATGAACGTGAGAATTCGCACGGTTTAAAACGCATGTCAGAAATTATACATAATGTCACCTGTTATGTCATTATGTATAAGAGTGTACATAATTGATTCTTCATTGTCCCGCGAGAATAGTCTAAGTCCCTGCATGATTGATTGTCAATGAATGATTAGTCCATGTGAATTCTTTATTATGCGACATCTCGGGATGTCGTGTTTAAATAGATTACAATGGATGAGTACTGTGTTCGTTTATGTCTGTTTTGTGTGATGTTGTCTACACAACTGAATGTAACGAACTGATCGAATATTTAAGTTTTCCTGCAAATAATAAATTAATAGTTTTGTAAAGATTACTTTAGGAATTGGTCTTTACTTGATGGATATTTGCAACCAATCAGCTTAAATGTTACTCTAAAAACTATATGTTCATTCTTCATTCTTACCAATATGCTCCATTTGTAACGCCTTGTGGGAATATCTCTGGTGGACAAGCGTCACCTCTGCGCATTTGTGGATGATTGTCCGCGTAAACATGGGCGAGATATTTGAATAAGTCGTCATCCGGACTTTTACTCTCTATGCAGCATGTTTTTGGGATACTGAAAAAACACATCTCAGATAATAAAATAGAATTTCTAATAACATAAGCTGGAACAATTTAATAATATATAACTAATAGAGGTGTGCGACTACCCGAAATTACGGATACCCGAGCTTCGGGTCGGGACCCGAAATCGAGTCGGGTCCTGACCGACCCGATCCTGGGGACCCAACATTGAGACAAAAAAATTCCGAGTACTCGAATTTTGAGTCGAGTGCTCGAATCAAGCAGCGGTCAGAAATCTAGATACTTTATACACTGATGTGAGAAAAAAATTATTAAATTTTAATAATTGTTTGTTTGAATATTGCTGCAATAAAATTTTTCCCGAACGTAAATGTAAATATATTTATTTAGTACAAGGAGAGATCACTAATTTAATTATCATTTTTTATTGAGTAAATACTTATGTGCTATAAGTAAATATTTTATTGGCAATATTCAAATTTAGTAATTCAATATAAACGTAAGGCATTTCGCTTAGTAATTTTTTTCTCACATCAGTGTATAAAGTATTCAGATCTCTGACCCGAGTACCCTTTAGATTTGAGTACTCAAAATTTACAAAATTTCGGGATTTTGTCTCGATTTCGGGTACCCGAACTTCACGAACTTTCTGGTTCTGACCCAATACCAACAAAAATTCTGACCCAAACCTGAACCTCAGGTACCCGCACACTCCTGACTAATAATATACAGCCATCATAATGACAATTTATACCCAGAATCATATGGATAGCTGGCAACTACAGCACCACCGTGAAGATTGCCAGAGAGCACAAAGGGCTCATTGGCGATCCAAGTCATCATGGCCACTGTTTCTTTCTGCCGACCATTCAGAATGGAAATGCCCTTCCTGAGTTGGCTGAGTCTTCTGTCAAACTGATCAGGGAAGTCCCGATTCAAGTCGACATGATTGGCATTTTCTCTGCCTGAGAAATCATCCTTGGAGTCGCACTTACCCTCCTGAAACACAAGAGGTTTCAAATTATCCCATGATCTCGATGGAATCGGCGACGAGAGACTTACCACTGAATTTTCAAAACCGTCCGGATTCATGGAAGGCATCAGATAGATGTCCGTTTCGTTCACCAGCCGGGTGATGCGATCGTCTTTGCCATAACGATCGAGAAGATATTGACCGAGAATGATGAGCAATTGCCTGCCCACGGACTCGTCGCCGTGCATGTTGGCAACGAGCTTGACCATGGGCTCACCGAGTTTGCGGTGCCCGACGTTCTCCGAGATCTCGAGGACTAGCAGGTCCCGACCCTCCACCGACTTCCCGATGGAGATGACTCGCGCCAGGTGCGGATACCGTTGCTCCAGCGAGTTGAACAGTCGTCGCAAGTCCTCATAATTCGTGTAAGACGTGGTGACATAGTCACCGTCCCGCGGCTGCTCGGCGACGTTCAGCGCGTAGCCGTTCACCAGGGCGCCAATTGCGGCGCAGGCGAGCGCGAGGATGATACCGCGACGTGCGCCGTCCATTTGCCTGGTCGTTTTATCTCGCGTGCGATCTCGGACGTATTCTCGCTGCCACCTCGTACACCTCCTGACTATACTACCTCGGGGAAGACTGTCAAAGGCTCATATCACGGACTGTCCCCTTAGTTTTCCACATATATACACAGTGCTGACGTCCGCACGTCGAATGAGTGGGCGACGTGTCGTGGTAGGAGGGAGGGGCGGGGGGAGGGAAACGGCGTCACCTTTCGCGAACGAGCGTCCTCGTTGGCTCGTTGAAGTTGAAGTTGTTGGTCGTTGGTTCATGCGCGATAGCCACAGCGATTGATAGCGATAAACGCGGCGATATATCGCGGATACCGTGGATGTAGCGGAACGTTATCTCGTTCTCGGCTCATCTATGCTAAATTAAAAATATTAATCTTCATTATGAATTCGCGGTGCTCGTGTTTGTGTAACGTGACTCACGCCGACCGACAGATTAGGTTAGAAGATTAGGTTAGGAAGGAATCTTGCTGCGACTCTAAGGACGGTGATCAGCGATGGCTAATAAACAGTGAGTAATGAAATCGCGTCTTTCGCGATATCGCACGGAGCTTTGTCAACTACTTGCTGACTGATGTTCTTTCGATGTTGAAGGTTCGGTCTGATCTTGCCGAAGAAGAAGCAACAGCTGCAGCAGCAGCAGAGCACGGCGCCGAAGCTCAGCAATGTTTTCGGGGACGACAATGCGTCCGACGACGACGACGGTACCGACTGGGTCAGGAAAGCTCTCAAGGCAGAGGGCGAGAAGAACAGGATGAAGAAGCAGACGAAGCTCGATATACAGAAGGCTCTGAACGAGGATCCGACGATCTACCAGTATGATGAGGTGTACGACGATCTGGAGCGCGGCAAAGGCCAGGACGGCGCGAGCAAGCAAGAGAAGAAGTCCAAGTATATACAGAAGCTCCTGAATACAGCCGGCCGAAGAAAAAGGGAGCAGGAGCATAGGATAGAGAGAATGGTGCAGAAGGAACGCGAAGCCGAGGGCGAAATGTACGCGGACAAGGAGAGTTTTGTCACCTCGGCGTACAGAGCGAAGCTGGAGGAATTTAAGAAGATGGAGGAGGAGGAGGCTAAAATGGATAGATTGGAATCTATCGGCGACGTGACGAAGCAACAAGACATGTCAGGATTTTATCGTCATTTGTATGAACAGACCGTCGACTTTAAAGATGGAACTAATAAAGATGATAGCAAGGCAAAAAAAGAGAGTACCGAGCAGAAAGAAAGGAGAACTTCCACAAGCAGCGCAAATGGAGAGAATGAAACGGTGAATAAGAAAGTGAGTGAAACAGAGGAAAAACAAAGAGCGACCACAAAGCCTAAGAAGTCGAGGCAGTACAGGCAGAGAGCCATAGAAACGTACGAATCTGATTCTGAAACGGAGACGAGTAAAGAAGAAATGAAGAAAGATCAAATCGTTGTTTCGCCAATAGACAAGGAGGCCGATGAAGCTGAGATACAAGAACCAGAGGAAAAGAAACGAAAAATAGATAAAAACAACGTGAACACAATCGAAAATATTGTAGATAACAAGGAAAAAAATACAATTGTAAAAGACGCTGAGATCTCTCAGGATAACATTACTCCAGACAGTGAAACAGTTGAAGAGACTAAGGAGAAGCCTGTTGAAAAGAAAGACAGGTCTTCCATTTGGGAAAAGAGAACAGTAGGTCCAGTGTTTGAAGCAGCGTTACAAAGGTATTATGCAAGGAAAGCAAAGAAACTGATTGCTGCAAATTAGATGTAATTAATTTATGATTATATTAATTTTTTATACAACTCGTCAATATTTGTACTTTTTGTTCCACTTTTATATCGATTAATATCGACTTTATTCCCATGACAAAATTGTACAAAAAAAATGATATAATCTCAAACTGTAAAAATGTGTATAATGAGAATTAAAGAGAAAACTTATTTTATGATGTTAGAAAAGATGCAGATATATTTATAAAAATGCACATACATACGACCCAAATGCTCAAACAATGAGTCTTATGATTTAAGTACAGCTGAGTTAAAAGAAGAAAATATATACAATGAGATGCACAAGATAATACTTTCTTAAACATTGTTTTTTTTTCTTTGTGCATATCCATTTCTCTTTACATACTTATTATTTAAAAATATTCTTAATGGTTCAGTTCTCTTCGGTATATCTCTGTACAATTGCACGCAATTCCATCCAATTTAAAAGCTATGTTGAAAAACAATCTATCACAAAAAAAAAAAAAATGATATGAAATGGACTTGTACAGCTTATGGAAGTTTCGACATACATTTGATATGATATTTATATGTATATTGTATCACATAAGACACACTTTTTTAGCTAGAAGTTACATTCTGTGGTAACATGTGCCCTGTATCTCCTAGACAATAGAGAGTAACTCTACCACTCGGAAGGATAGAGAGCCAAGTGATGCTTCCATGTTTCAAGCATATCCGTAGCCATGCTTCCGGTGGAAACTGTAACGCCCTTAACAAAAAAAAATCGAAAAGTATATAGCACAATATATAGAAGGAATATTATTAATGAATGTAAAAGAGAAAATCTTACCGACAAACAAAATATCTGATAACGTTTGCGTGGCACACAAGCACGGTGTAAGAATCGAATTCTTGACTAGGCTCCGCACGATGAAAATATTTTCTAAACGCCGCCTCTATTCTGGGCCCATCTTGGAAAAACTGTAATGAGGTATATAAAGACTGGAATATAAGTAAATTGAATTATGCATTGTAAGAATTCTAATCTTAAAAATCTTTTCGATATATATTCAATAACACAAACAGAACGATCAATTATGTTCTGCTTACGTATCTCTCGGACTTCCAGTGACCGATAGGCGGCTCCGGAGGTATAGGCGCACCTTCAACTAACAAACCATCATCCTCAACTGGCACATTTATAAGACTCTTTTCTATAATTTGGGAGGTTTCCAGGGCGCGTGTCATTGTAGATTTTACTATCAGTGAATAAGGCAATTTTAATTCCGCTAATCTCTTTCCCGTCGCTTCAGCCTGTTTCCTGCCTTTATGGTAACAAAGCAGACATAGTTTTTTAAGTGACATATATGATAAGTAACACGACAATGTTTAATGAAATAAGCACGAAATTAGGGAAACGTGAAGAAACATAAATAAAAATAAAAAGCCCAGTTGCACACAATAATTTGCGTCATAAGTCGCAACCCCTTTTAGAGAAATAACAGCAAGCACTGAAAGAATATTGGTTTACACTTTCAGAGATATTAGTTTTAGGGCGTAACTTGGTTAATTATCGATATATGCGATGATGGAACAAAGCATGCTGTATCACGAAGTATTACATACTCGTACTTGTCGCAAGATAATTTATTAGCCATCTTACAGTGCGACATCATGGAAGATGTAAGTAGATAGAAAGCGTATTATCCTAGTAGCAACATCTAGGGAATGCTATAGTAGAAGAATTCGTACTACATTCTCTTCAGAAATTGTGTGGTTTTGCCGGTTATGATGACAAATTATTGTGAACCTCCAGGAGCTTTAACCTGAGACCTATATGCAAATACAAAACTCCATCAGTACGAAATAAATGCGATTCATTTACAAACAAGCAACTAAACAGCTAACAACTAAAAAAAAATTGAGAAAGGAAAGCACGTCGCGTGCTCCTGCGAATTATGCAAAGAGGAAGATTTCAGGATACATATAGATGGAAAGATAAAAGAAATCACAGCATGAAAACAATTGGAACAATCGTGTGCTACTTCAACGATGGGCGTACAGAAAACTCGCCAAGCATCATACCTAGTTCGGTCAACACTCTCTCAGCATCAGTCTTTCCATTCGTGTGATACTGTCCGTGGCGAATCATGAGTATGTGTCGTACAGCTTTTGCTTTCTTCGCCTCGAACTTTTCATTGTACTTGTTCTCGTCATTCTCAGTGTTTATCTTCATCGGCTTCACCAAGCTCTTTGGATCTCGTCTGCAAACGCAAATATCGCAACGTAAATATTTTCTCTTTTCTTTTTTACCAATACTATCAAATAGTAGTGAGTAAAATTAATCAATTTGTCGATTAATAATTACAACCACTAAACATTCAATTCTTGATTATTAGTGATCAAAATTTTTTTAGTTACTTTAAAATAAATCTTGGATATTAATTAAATTGTTAATAAATAAAATAAATCGATTAAAATAAAATGTTGCATTGGGATTAATTTGATCGATTGATTGAAAATAAAATTACTGTTAAATAGTTAAAAAATTTATCGTTCGCTTTAATGATTTATAGCTGAGTTATAGCTGAATATTAATATAATATTAATATTAATTAATATAATATTAATATTAATTAATATAATTTATTGATTAATATTAAATTGAATATCTTTTCGATGTGACAAACACATTCTTTTAAGTTTATAATTGTTCGTAAAAATTGTAAGTATAACTTTTGGTGAAAAATTAATGATTTGTTTTTTTAAATTAACAATATTAAATTTACTTCAATAACTATAAAATTAAATCAATTGTAATTGTGCTTAACATGAATTTTTAATCGATTATGTTAGTTAAGCAAGGGCTTCATTGATTAATTATATAAAATCGTTTGACAATGAATTTCATTAAGTATTTGATTACATTAATCATGATTAAATATATTTTAAGTTATTCGATCGATTATTAAAATAAATAAATTTAAAGAACAGTTATCCGAAATAAAGTATGCGTAAAATATTTTTTAAAGTTTCGAAAAAAAAAATGCAAGATATCTCAAGGCATAAAATCATTTTGTTTATGCGGAAATTCTGCCGGTTGAGTTTACTTTTCATTTTAAAAAGATTCTCGTGCGAGTTAAAAGAAAATAAACGAATTCGACAGGGAGAAGATGAGTCACCTATCCCAGTTGTGGTCCCACTTCACCGAAGGCTCGTAATTCGTCGTCCACGAGTTGTGGACGCGCAACGGCTTCGTGTCACTGTGTCCTTGCGCGCTGTAGTAATACAGTATCGCTCCGCTCACCGCACCGAGTCCAAGGGCCCACTTGTGCAAATGCGAAACAGCTGGCATTTTTCACGTGCGCACAATATCCAGGGACGATTAGATGAATCGACGAGAAGAGAGACGAGAACCAACGAGAACTGACGAGAACGTTTCTCTCGCCGGAACGGCAACCTAACCTAACCTAACCTAACACCGCGACCAGTTCGTCATTTCCGGGCACTGCGGGACGCGGCGCCTTGGATCCGTCGTCGCTTCCTGTTGCTTCGCGTTTGTTCGCGTTCGATCTGTCGAGTCGGTCGCGTCGCGCGCGCTCATCAGTGTTGTTTTTTTGATCTCGCATTACCACGCGTATGTACGCGGTAAGATCGAAATCGGAGCAAATCGAATTGTGCATCGTGCCAATTGCCATGCGAGTGTCACGTGTTGAACGAAGTTGATTCTTCGATTTAAAGCGCCTCGCTCTTCCTTTTCTACAGTCGCCACTTGTCTGGCGGCTATATTTATTCTCCGTTGCGTTGTGCAAGACAAGTGTCCAAATATAAGCGATTTCGCAACACGCTCCGGGAAAACGCGGCTTCGGGAGAGATGCTGACACCACGCTTCGAGATCACACAGACCGACGAGGACGTGACGATAATCGTTCACGCTCCGTATGCGAATATAAAGGACGCGGAGGCTTGCGTCGACGGGACGGACTTCCTCTTCACCGCCACCCCGTATTTTCTCAGGTGAGTTTTTGCGAGTATTGCTGTCGAACGGTTCCTTGACGAATGGCTCGAATTTTTCAGACTGCAGCTGCCGGGCAAGGTCGAGGAAAATGACACGTCCTTCGGTTCTTACGATTGCGAAAAAGGTGATTTTACCTTGCGTTTCTCCAAGGTAAACAAAGGGGAGCACTTTGATAACTTGGAGATGATAACAACCCTTTTGGCACCGCCAAAAAAGAAAAGCACCGTTATTCCTAACATCGAAGTGATTGGTAAGATATGAAGATATAATTTGAAATGTATATTGTACCATTATTAGCACAATGTTTTTCCAATCTTAGGTAATCCGTCAGTGGCTTCAGTAGACATAAGCGAAGGTAATGCAGTAGCTGATTCTGGAAATAATTGGTTTTTACCTCAGGATAATTTTGCTGGAAACTCGACGCTTCTCGTAAACTTCCCAAAATATGGCTTTGCCAATAAGATATCAGGAGCTTTAACTGCATTCGAGGTATGTTTTTGTAATCTATTCCTTATGACATTAAGCTTTACTATAAATACATATGAAATTTTTTATACTTTGTTTTAATACTCTAAATAAAAAATTAATTAAAAATTATATTAATAATATATACTTTGTTATTGTTTATATTTAGGCAGCATGGATCAAGGAGATCATAGATCTTCCCACTCCTGATACAACCCTCGAGACAGAAAGAAAAAGTTTGAGGGAACAGCGTGAATTAAGTGATTTTTCAGAGGAACATTATATGGCAGATCTCATGCAGTCAGACTGCATCGAGCCATGCATAACGTATACACCTGAATGGGATACACTGAAAAAAGATCAAATCGCATTCAATGACAGCGAGGTTGATTTGTTAAAGGAACTTCCAAACAAAGAATATCTACTAGACGCTGAAGATGTACAAAAATTATCTTTAAATCTTGTCGACATATTATATGCCAGCTGTTACAATCATCGTACAACGTTAGGAGATAATACTTCGGAGAGTGGCTGGACCATTAATAAATTAAGTTCTACATTATGTTGGTTCCAAGTATGTTTATTAATTAGCGAAGCGCTTTTTACCAAAAGAGAGAGAAAATGCAAATGAATTAATTTCCATATTCAAATATTTTCAGAATTTTACCTCTCTTGATGAAGTTATAACAGCATGTTTTCGAAGATCACTTTGTTATCCACTTTATAGAAACTGGGAACTTTCTCTTAAAGTATTTGAAGACGTTAAACAAGTTTTGTCATTAGGTCAGTATAAATTAAGGCATTAAAATGATTATTTACAATTATTTATAATCTTATACTACTTTAAACATTTTCATGCTTAGGAAGGATATACATCGTTAAACGCTTTTGTGAAATACATAATCTTTTCAACACTTCATATGAACCAAGATATATACTAAACCAATTATACATAAAGGATTTTTTAATTTGGTTGCAAAGGATACCTGAATCCTTGATAGAATCGCTTCTTTCTGCGTTAAGTAACGTAAGTACCCTAAAAAAATTCTTTAAACATTTATATTACCCTTTCTCACTTATCTAAATTTTTGAAATATAGGCTTCTGAAATAAATTATCCTCTCCCTTTTATTTACAATTTTTAATTTTTCAAATTAATTTCTCATAGAAGAATATACATGAGACAAGAGTCGGAATCAAATTTGAGATTAACTGATTACATGTTAAGAACTTTTACATGGCCACATATTATTTGCTTATCCAAATTTTTATTATTTTATACAGATTAATCCAAACAAACCAAGTATGGGACTAGATTTAGTAGAACTGGAAACGGCAGCTTATTCTGTTCAAGAGGAGGATTTTGTTATAGAAAATACTATTCACAAAATGACCGACGATATTGAGATGATGTCTCTGAATGGTGCCAAAGAGGAAAAGTGAGTAGAAAATACAGCTTTGTTACTTTCTTTTGTAATAGTAATATTCTACATATTCTGTATAATTTTGTTTTGAAGGCCAAAGAATGTATACCATGTTAACCAAAAATTTTTTAAGTATTTGTAAGTACTTCCATTTATCTAGCTTGATTGTTAACAGTCGCCGTTTAACACATCTTTTTTTAATGGGCATTTGTATCATTCATTATTTCTATGTATTTTAACCTACCCAGTATTTTAATGTAACATTATAATGCCTAACTTTTTTTTATTATATTATTGTACATAAAATAACTATCTTACATAATTACTGTTTGGATTTTCTGAAACAAATTTTCATAATATCAAAGTCTGACCATTTAAACTTGCAATACATTTGTTATTTGAATAAAAATTCATGAAAATAATTGTATTGATAATAATTGGCCAAAAATTTTTAGATCCAAATAGTATTTGTATCTGAATATCCAATTTTTTCTCAGATATCCGGATAATAAGACTCCTGGGAATGATAATTTTAATAACCAAATAATATGCATGATTGAAATATCTTATAATACTGATTACCAACACAAATCCTACTTTTTTAAATCAATGTGTACAAAAATGCAGATTGTCAAGCAGTTCAAGTTCAGACAGCAGTGATTCGGAAACTGATAGCAGCAGTAGTAGCAGCAGCAGTAGCAGCAGCAGTCTAGATTCCGATGATTTAGATAACGAGCCCAAATGAATGGGAAAATTGATGGCCCTGATGAATAATCATTCACTTGTTACATGACGAAGTAATTTAACGGATCGACTTTTAAACATCGACTTCTCCATACAACATATAATTTTCTAACTGTTTACCAATAACGCATAGTGATATACCATTGTTTTTGGTACATCTACACACATATTCATTATTTTATGTATTTTATATTTATGCGAATATTTCGCAGTACTTAAGTATAAGAGAATTATAATAATGTTTAAAAATAATCTTCCAATATACTGTGTTGACGAAATTGCGCTAATAAATATATATACATATATGTTTGAAAACTGGAAACTTTGATATAAACTGTGATAATAGGAACATGAAATCAATATATTCTCATTAATAAAATATTTTTTACGAAACTTTGAAATTTATTCAGTCTATGATTAATCCAAGATAATAGCGATTCTATAAATGTTTTAATTTGAGTTAAATAATCTCAGTCAGTCAAATCTATATCAAAATCCGATAATGAAAATTTATCATTTCACTTCCGAACATTCATCGAACAATTGACGAAAACTCTCTTAGTTGGACAGACATTTTTGGATTCTGATGAGGTATTTGATTAGAGAATTATAAGAACAGAAAAGATCATTGCATTCTTAATAATAATAATAATATGTCATTAAAAAGATGTTTATTTGATTAATTTATAGTCGATCCAAGATAAAAGTTTATTATAATGTTCGATTAATTTGATTCGCTCCTCTTCACTATCGATCTGATCATTTGGCATAGAAGATTCCATGTTTTTATCAATGATATTCTGTGGGTCAATGAAACTCTTGACATTCGAATTTTCCGAAACATTCACAGGTGGGTGGTTTTCTTCCGGCGAGAGACACATCGCGTGATCGCTGCCGTTAGTACGATGATCCCCTTTACAACTAGTCTAAAAATTAAATTTATTTTATTTTTAAGTGTAAAATTGGTATGGTATTAATAAAACAATTTACTCGAATGACAATTATTACTAATAGCAGACCAAAATTTATAAATTTGTGAAACTAATGCGCATTGTGTGTTAGAGATTACCGTGGAGTTATTGTAAGTGTTACTAGACGTTTGATTTCTGTCAGTAATATCGCTATCTTCGTAGCTCTTCCAATAGTCTGCTACTTCACCGTACAATCCTGGGCTTTCATCTTTACCGAATATATACTTTTGATTAGCATTCTCATCATCCGCTTCCTCCGTTTCCGCGGTTCTCCAATCATATTCCTCGGAGTTTGATACGAGAGAATTGACGGCCTTAAAATTTACGAGACATTTTATTATCAACTATCGAGAACTTGATAATAATATAAAGAACTAAATATTAAATTATTAATATAATTAATATACAATTATTAACACAAAAAATAATAAATTCCAAGAATTTAATAAAGTAAAAACATTAAGAGTCCGTTGTTCTATTTCAAATGATTTTAAATTTAGGAGTTTAATGTTTCTATGTTAATAAATTCTTATTGACTATACGATAGAAAAATAGGTATCCAAAATAAAATTGGGATCTCGAAAAACTAATTAAGACATAACAGAGGGTTAAATTAATGGAAACGCGACAGATGTCGATTAAATACCGTCTGCGAATTCGTCGGTGACGCGACGTCGACTCCAGAGTCGAAATGCCCGTGAAAGTCGGGATCACCGATCTTCAGAATCAAATGCGTGTATTTCTTCATCTCCGTATCATTTTTATGTACGTGCGGCGCATACATAATTATGCGTAAAATCGCGTCCTGCTTGAAACGCTCAATGTTCTCCGGTGTCGTGCTTCCATCTACGATATAACGATTCGTTAGAATAATTAACTCGATTATCGCTTGAACGACTGAATCGTTCTTATCAGAAGAAACTCGAGACTTCTTTTCCGAAAATTCGACATTTTCATTACCTCGAGTTTTGTCCGTGATATTTAACGTCGTCGTCTCTTCATCCACGGATGTTGAATCGCTCTCGGTTACACTAGCCGCCGGATCATCCAGCAATAAAGTACGATCCGTCGTGTCCTCGTAATTCGTGGAGGTGACAGAATTGTCGGTCACCGGTGAATGAGATCTCGCCTGCTCCAAAGGAAGCACGCGTAATTCCGGTTTGAAGGTCGCGGCGATTCCATCGTTCTTCGAGTTGATCTGGTCCTCTTGGTCCCACTTGATCCTCTTGGTACCTTCCGCATCCGGACGATCCTCTTCGAATCGAGACTCGGTCGCGTCGTTATCGTATTGATAAGTCGTAGACTCCGTTGACGGTTCCGTCGAGAGATTCGAAAGACTGGTATCGCTCGTGATTTGCTCGAGGGGGATGGGGGATGCGGTGCTCGCCTCGCGCTCATCATCCGATTCGTCGTAGTGTAGAGTGGCGTTCTCCGGACTCTCCGTGATCCAGATCGTTTCGGGCTTATCGTTAGTCTCGGTCTCCCGTTGCGTCGGACTCGCTTCTTCCTCGTTGGTAGTATTCGTCGAGTTTACGAAGTGGTCCTCGTGACCTCGATAAACGGCCGGCTAAAATTATTCCGAAGCGATAATGGTCGTAATGTTGTTTTGACAACAGTGGCATGGGTGAGAGATAAGCGTTATATCTAAAGAAATGCGCTCACGTTACATCCGCCGCACGGGTCCTCCATGTACGTGGACAGTATAGCCGCTTTTACGTAAGGAAAAAACAAGATACTCCACGGCACTATCACATGGTACGCCAACTTCCCGCATCTAAAATCATGTCG
This sequence comes from Solenopsis invicta, assembly GCF_016802725.1. Classification (NCBI taxonomy): domain Eukaryota; kingdom Metazoa; phylum Arthropoda; class Insecta; order Hymenoptera; family Formicidae; genus Solenopsis; species Solenopsis invicta. Next base: position 5,414,935 of record NC_052665.1, read on the forward strand.
GTTGATTCTTGACATTGGTCGAGACCGTTATTAAGTAATCGACTCATGGGGACTCATCTGATATTTCCACTTATCTCTAAAGTATCTATTGAGGACCGTCCTGTTATTTAGAGCAATCTAATTTTTAAACATTACGGTTCTAATTCGTAACGTAACGAGATTAAACATAAAAGGCTCTGAAGAAATAAATCAATATTATGAATAAATGCCGTAAGAGCCAATACAAGATGCTCGTGTAAGAATTAATTTAATTTAATTGACAATTATTAAATAATAACTAGATTAACTTTTAAGCTATTAACTTTGAATTGAATTTAGTCGAAGGAGGACACGACGATTGACTTACCCAGCCCTGCTCTGTTATTGAATTATTTGCAAATTTTCTTTCTAAATTTCCGCAATTATTGTTCCAGCAAATATAATGACACTAGAATGAATAATCCGGATCGCTCGCTCTTTCTCTCACCGATCGATGATGACCACTTGGTCCCTCGACGCACGGAACTTCCGCCACACACGAGACTGCGAATCGTCCCGCAGGAAGGTGATCTCCGTTTCGTTGACCCTGAGAAAGTCATCGTCCACAAAGTTGTCCATTTCGTGCTTCGCTCCGATCTCCCGCCACGCCTCGATCTCGAGATCGTCCTCGCTGCTCTCGTTCTCCGTCGAATCGGAGGACGGGCTTATCACGAAGAAGCGTATGTCCGGGAAACCGGACTTCCGTAAACGCGAGCTCAGCATCTCCAGCCTGTGCGACGATGGCGTTGCGAATGAAACGGGAAGAGAAATAAAAAAATAAAGAACGTAGAAGGATAAGGGGCGTGGGTCCTCGATGATGCGTCGATGATGGGTCGCGACTTACATGACCGCCTGGCGGAAGCTGTACTGCCACGCCGGGTCCAGGAAGGCCAGCACGCTCACATGGCCAAGGTGCTCCTTCCACGCGTTCACGAAGCGACACTGCTCGTAGTAGTCAACAACCCGTTCCTCCCGACGCTCCCTCGGCGGTCGAGTACGAGGAGAGTACGACGATCGGAGTACGCGCGAGAGTCGGGAGGACCGACAGCTCGCCTCCGACGCGAGACCCGCGAGGATGAGCACGGCCACCGGGAACGCGACCTTCGCGATTAACATGACACACCGCAATGATGATGACTTCGACTTCACTCCATCGTCCGGCTCCCCGAGACCCCGCGAAGTGACGCGCTGCAGGTCCGGGCTTCAGCCGGATCGCCACGGGACCAAAAGTGATTCATCCGTACGCGATGAAGGAGGAATACTTGAAATACTTTCGTATCGCGGGTCCCAGCGGGGGCGATAGTAAACGAGATGATACGACGTGTGTTACGTCTCAACGGGAAGACGCGCGGAGATTACGTGCGTTTGCATATGCAACGCGCACGTACGCGCACGTGTATATGCGCGTCGTGCGTGTATACATCGGCGCGCGCGAAGAGGAGCCGCCGAGAGATTGACCCGGAATTGACCCGGAATCGCGTCGACGCGATACGCATACGGGTCACGCGGAAACTACGGTGTTTTTCTGCCGCCGCCGCCGCCGCGTGCCGTCAAACATCCCTTCCACGCTCGCCGAGGCGAACGGAACGCGAGAACTTTTACACGTACATTTCTTTTTTTTTTTAAAAAAAAAGAAGAAAAATTAAACGAACTTGCGTTTTTTCTTTTTCTTTGTAATCCAAGAAACGGGTAATTAGGAATCAGCGCGATGCGTAACTAAATTAATTGATTTAACTTACAATAATCTTTAATTAACATCTTGAGAGCTACACGATCATTTCGCACATACAGACGCTTAACTTTAAATTACCATCTTCATTGACAGAGGTAACGTTGCAATTGGCGATTTATAACAACAGAAGATGAAATAATACCTATAATCGATCACCTCCGTTCAAAGGCGAAGCTGTTTCACGTTCGTGTCTCGAGCAGTTCCACAGCCGGAGCAGAGAAAAATTTAATAGGAGACGTTTCAGCTGTTGATTATTATTATTGTCAAATAAATATCGGCACGTGTCGCCCGTAGGATGACGAGAACTCCGCGAGAACGCGGAGCGATCGACGCGGTCGTCTGACGGTCAGCGCGAATTAACGTTAATAGGAATTGACGTCTGGATCTATTCGCGGCCTGGCGGCGAATACAATCGGATCGTGTCCGCGTGGACCACTCACAGACAGCGCGCGCGCGAACTCCGGCGAGAAGGAACAGAGGTCCCCTTGTCTTCGCGTTATGCTTTATGCTCTTTTACAGTTCCGCCGCTCGCCAGTGACACATCCTCGTCTACATCGCTCGCGAGGGCAATTCGCGCTCGTGTCTTCGCGATCTTCGACTTTAGTACCTAAACTGGTGGTACCTCGTGACGCGAGCCCCTCCGGTTTTCTTTCGCGCGACTGCGACGATGAACGCGAGAGCGACGACGTCCGATCTTCGAAGCGATAGAGTATCGCGTTAGAAGCGCGTGCGAGCCTTATCTGCCTCTTCCTCGCTTCGCTCAGCTGCAGAACGGGGAGAAGATGCGTTTCCTCGTCGCGGTCCACTCGCCTCTAAATTGCGATCCGTAAATAGACCGCAACAATAAAGCGAAAGTTCTAACGCTCGTCTCCAAATGTGAGATATCGTTGAACACTATCGGTGTTTCGTAAAGCGTAGCAATGGGATTCTCAAGGGTTCTGCCGCTGATAATCGGAGCGCTTTCTCTATTTTCGAATATCGCCGAGCGCGTCGACGACGTCGACGATGGCTCGAGCGGCGACCTGGAGATCGGTACTAACGACAGCGATGTCACGACCTTCCTGAACTTTAGCCAAAAGACGAACGGGGATCGGCGTTACTGGTACGAGAACGTGGACGACGCCGACAGGATGCCGAAGAGTAAGGGAGACATCCAGTCCCGCCTTTTGAAGATGAACATAGACCAATTGCGAAATAAGACCGATCAGGTAAACAAAGATCGGGCGAGTCTAACGTAACTTTCCTCTTTTTTGTCCCTAATGAGAGAAGGCTCAAGAAAAATAGAATACGAGTCAGAGATAGGAGGCTCTAGAGCCTCTAGACTCATCTGATCGCGGATCTTTCGATTTTAATCCGAACGAACTGACGATTCTATACCAGGTGGAACTGGTGTTCCTGGTGGACGCGTCCGGCTCGGTCGGCGCGGACAACTTCCGCAGCGAGCTGAGTTTCGTGACGAAGCTCCTGTCGGACTTTACGGTGGACACGATGGCCGCGCGGATCGCCCTGATCACCTTCGGCGGTCGGGGCAACGTGTACCGCAACGTCGATCAGATCTCCAGGCACGGGCCCAACGATCACAAGTGTTACTTGTTGAACAAACAGTTCCGCAATATCACCTACAGCGGCGGGGGGACTTACACGCGCGGCGCGCTTCTCGAGGCGTTAGTAAGTAATTCCTCTCATCTATGTCGCGTTCGACGCCAATAATGAGGTAACGACTCGTCGTCATTTCTATCAAGGTCACAGTAATAAAAGGAACTAGATCAAAGTTTGAATAAATCACGCGTAACCGATCGTTTCCGCTGTTTGCAAGGCGATCCTAGAGAAGAGTCGCGAAGCGGCGAGCAAGGTGGTGTTTCTGATAACCGACGGCTTCAGCAACGGCGGTGACCCACGCCCCGCGGCCCACCTGCTAAAGAACACGGGCGCGATCGTGTTCGCGTTCGGCATACGCACGGGAAACGTGGAGGAGCTGCACGACATCGCCAGCCCTCCCTGGTACGCGCACAGCTACTTCCTCGACAGCTTCGCGGAGTTCGAGGCTTTGGCGCGACGTGCCCTGCATCGCGGTGCGCTTTCTCCCGTTAAAAACTACGTTGAATCTAAGTTTCATAAGTATTGCCAAGCGCATAGAGTCAAAATTGAAATGAGAAGAATCGCAAAGCGAAGAGATTTATTTATTTTTTTCGAGTGACGAATCAGATGCCTTTCGCAGACTTGAGGACTGGTCAGTACGTGGCCGTGACCCGGCCGAACGATTGCAACAGCCTCTGCTCGGACAGCGAACTTGCCGCTTCGGCGAACCGAACTTGCTGCGACGAACTAGCGACCTGCACCTGCGGCACTGCGACTGGCCACTACGCCTGCATCTGTCCGTCCGGTTATTTCGGTTCCGGTCTCAGAGGCTTTTGCCAACGTAGGTCGAGACGAGCAAACGCGTTTTAATTTGTCGTTGATACGCTCGTATAACGATTCATGAATGTTGTATCTTTGATTTTTTTCTAGAGATATATTTGCAATTCAAATAACATGGGTAGTTTTTTTTTTATATTCTGGAATTCTCTCTTTGTACGCCCGCGACAGCTTGTCCGAACGGAACCTATGCTTCGGGGAACACCTCCGGGGATTCCACCGCCGCATGCGTAGCCTGTCCAGACGCTAATCATGTCACCGTCAAAGTTCCCTCGACCTCGGTGGCCGATTGCATATGCGCCTTTGGATTCACCACGGACGGTTACAAATGCGAGGGTAATTTATTGCACATACGTTCACAATAAACCCAGAATCGCTATGTGATAAATTTAATTGAGAGGACTCTGATAATCGCATCAATACTCCTCGCGCAATCATTAGTGCGATTACAAATTATTCGCAGACTTATATTCGCGAGATAGGATGGATATATACTTTTCAGCTATAACGTGCCCGAAACTGAGAATCCCCGAAAACGGGTACCTGGTGAAGGCGAGCGCCTGCAGCAACGTGGTGCACGCGGCGTGCGGCGTAAGATGCAGGATCGGTTTCCACCTCACGGGAGACAGCATTCGGCTTTGCGGCAAGGACGGTGCTTGGTCCGGCAACGAGCCGCAGTGCTTGCGTAAGTAAAGAATTCGACGTACGGCGAGGGTGAAATTATTAAATTACATTTTCAATATTATATACGCGTCTGGCAGTGAAGACGTGTCCGGCTTTACGCGCGCCCGCGCACGGTCGCGTGAAATGCGAGCACGACGAGGACTATCAGCACCAGTTCGAGGAGAACTCCACCGTGTATCCGATCGACACCCGCTGCCAGTTCCGGTGCGACGTCGGCTATCAGCTTCGCGGCAGCAAAGTGCGCAATTGCCTACCATTGTCCCGTTGGGACGGCCTGAAAGTCACGTGTAAAGGTAAAAGAATGGGGTGGTATTATCACTAGGAACCTGCATCGGAAGATTAACAGAGACGTGTTATGTGTTAGCTGTGAAGTGCGAACCTCTGCCACAAATCGCGAACGGCGATATCATCCCGGAGATTTGCACCGGCCCGGCGAAGGTGCCTTTCGCCACCAACTGCACGTTCACATGCAACGAAGGTTTTGTCCTAGAAGGACCCACTGATAAATCGTGCACTGGACGTACGGGGATTTGGTCGCAGCGTCACAGCATCAATCAATGCGTGGGTTAATATCGAGGTCAAGCTATTTTGCACGAGAAATATGAGTTTGTAGATTTAAATCTCCAACGAATTAGGTTCAAATTTGATTTAATTAATTTTGAACTTAACAGACAAGACCCCACCTTCCATGGAGTGTCCGGCCGAGATCGTGGAGGAGACTACGAAGGGACAGAACTATGCATATGTGAATTGGACGGTACCCGAGGTGACCGACAACGCGGACGCATCGCCTAGCCTGTGGACGAAACCGTACGTTGTCTTGCCCTGGAAGGCGAAGATCGGCACGCGTGTTATCGTGTACGTGGCGCGGGACGCGAGCGGCAACAAATCCAGATGTAAATTCAAAGTTAAAGTCCTCGGTAAGCCACCTACTCGACATTTAAAAAACGTTTAAAAGACTCATATAAAAAATAAATAAATTGCTTATAAGATTATGGCAAGAAAAATGAGTGTGTTCAAATGAGTCTCTTGGAATGTTTGCAGACAGAGAACCACCAACGATCGAGAACTGCGTCGATCCGCCAACGTTCTATAGCGATTTCGAAAACGGTCTCGCAAATGTAACGTGGGACGAACCAGTCTTCTATGACAATTCGAGAATTTCCGTGCGCGTAAATCAGAGCCATCAACCTGGCAAGAATCTCTTTCCAATTGGCCTGACGAAGGTCTTCTACCACGCGGCCGACAAGTATGGAAATCAGGCAATTTGCGTGTTGAACATTACCGTAGAAGGTAAGGCATATTTTTTCGTTGATGACTCGTGTAGCAAATGTACGGTAATAGCAATACTGCATTGTGCGATCTTTCCAGATGCGTGTAAGAATCTGAAAGCACCCATGAATGGTCAACTAAACTGTTCTTTGTCAGACGATCAGGAAACGCGATGCGTTGTAACTTGCAAGGACGGTTACGACTTTGCGATCGAGCCAGCGAACTTCGATATCGTTAACGACGAGCTGCTATTGAAATGTAACTCGAGCAATCACACGTGGGAAAGTAATCATCTGCCAGAATGTTCAGGTATATTTATATTGAATTTATCAAAGATCATCAATCGTTCAGAATTTTAAATTGATTATATTTTACGAAATTATGATTTCTTCTATTGACTAGAAACTCAAACATCGAAGGCAATATCTCAGGAAGGGAACGTGATATTGGAAAGCAACGAAAGTGCGATATGCGACAATCAAACTGCTCTTCGTCAAGTGAGCGCTTAGATTTATTATAAATAATGATATATAGAGGATAATTTTTATATAATATTGTTTCTTTCAGTTGAGCGAGCACGTTGCTAATGACTTGAAATGGAAATTACTGGAAATATGCGACAATGACATCGAATGTAATCTAATCACCTCCGATCCTAAATGTGAAGATGATGAGCTTTCATCGTCGAAGAATTTCCTGGAAGAGGATAACTTGATAAGAAGACGAAGGTTCGAACTCGGGTACAAGCAAGTTCAGTCCACCGTTATCTTCAAAAATACCGAAACGATAATGCTTGAAAGATTGAAACGTACAGTTAGCTCGAGCCCCGATCGAAATAAAAATAACGCTAGGTCTAAACGGAAAAGAGATAGGATAGAGATCAAGTTCAAGTTCATAGGTAAGGGCTGATTGTTGGACTTCCATTCGCGAATTAGATATTACAAGCAAAAAATCTCTGCAGGTAAGATTATTGAAGAAAACTTCGAGAATCCCAAGCGGGGAGTGCAGAAGCTCAGAGAGAAGATTGGCGCAATGGCGCAGGTCGGAAAACTGGACTTGCTTGATAACAGAACCAACCAAGAGATCGCGAGGCTCGCTCTGAATCTGCATCTCGTGTTCAAGGAACCGGAGGATCTTTGCGATCCCGGAAGTGTGCTGAAGAGACACGGTTGCGGTGAGTACAAAAACTCGATTGCATAAGAATCCGCCATTGCATACACGTTTTACAAATACTTCCTAATCTCAATAATTTTTTTCAGTTAAATGTCTCGCGGGCACTTTTTACAATTCGTCCACCAGGGCCTGCCAGCCCTGTCCGTTCGGCCAGTACCAAAACGCGACCGCTTCGTTGGCGTGTGTGCCTTGTCCGAAATACACCTCCACGAAGAGGATGCACACGAAATCCTTGAAAAATTGCATTCGTAAGATTCTCAAGCCAGAAATGATTCAAACTCAACGTGGTAACACATTCCTCTTTCTTTCCTTGCAGCCGTCTGCCAACCAGGATATTATTTTCGGCGCAAACGCTACCACGAGTCGCGTCTGGGTACGGAACCTTGTTTCCCATGTGACATCGGCTTCTATCAATCGGACTATGGACAGAATGAATGCCTGCCGTGTTCGTCGAACACGACGACGGAAAAACGCGGCTCCACCCACGTCGATGACTGCTTACCGATCCGCGACGAGGAAATAGATTGTCGGATGGATCCATGCTTAAACGGCGGTCAGTGTCTACGAGACGAAAGCGGCTTCGTTTGCGAGTGTCGCGAATATTTTGTAGGTAGGTTGCGCGGTTACTTAATCGCAATCGTCAGATGACAGCATTATTTCTTCTTATTTTTTAACTTCTAAATTTTATTAATCTCAATAAATTAATTAAATTATGAAATTTTATCAATAATTTATTTTTAATCTCTTTTATTATGCCAACTTAAAATTAATGTTTCCGCTGCACTATGTTTCTTTCAGGATCGAAATGCGAAGAGTTCAAGGATCCGTGCGACTCTTCGCCGTGCTTGAACGAGGGAGTGTGCGAGACGCGACGGTATATCGATAACTTCGTGACGTACGAGTGCAAGTGCAAGAGCAGTTATTGGGGTGTTAATTGCCAAGTAAGAACGCATCTCGCAAATTAGACGCTCGCAATGAAACAAAAAAGCAAAGTTGGATTGAGAAAATAGTAAATAAATTTTCGCAGGTCTACGTGGATGAGTGCTACGTCAATCCTTGCCAGAACGGTGGAAGATGCGTGAGCACCGAGAACGATTTCTCCTGCGAGTGTCAGGACGGATTTGAAGGTATTGTCTCTCACTGATAATAACTTTCGCAACGAGTTCTTCCTACCTATTACGTGTCGTTTAGGTCAATTCTGCGAGATTCCGATCGACTACTGCGAGGAGCTTAAGCCCTGCGAGGAGGGATCCGCGTGCCGTACCGTGAACGGTACCTGGCAATGTCTCTGCAAACCCGGTTTCCTGGGCCGACACTGCAATCTGTTACCCTGCGACTGGCTACCGTGCCACGCGAACGCGATCTGCGTCAACGTCGAGGAGGAGGACGCGACGCGGATGAGTTACAGGTGAGTAGTCCGTCTAATTGTACATCACGAAATCCGAAGCTTAACGTACGATTGGTTCAGGTGCGAATGCCCCGACGGATACACGGGGGAGGACTGCGCGACCAAGATTGATCGCTGCAAGAGCTCGCCCTGTCTGAACAACGGACGCTGCGTCAGTCGCGTGCACGATCACCTCTGCGAATGCCCGGTTCCCTTCACAGGACGCGACTGTGAAACCGGCAAGTCTAAACTTCAATATTCTTTAGAATATTTTAAATATTTTTTAAGTTTTTTTTTAAGCCTCTTTAGATAATAACTTAGGTAAGAAAACATCTATTAAAGACGGTTCTGACGATCGCAGAATTGTCGTCCGACTACGTGATGCACTTCACTAAATCCGGCACGACGGATTACGTGGCCGCCAAGGGACCCGCGAGGGATCTCCTCCAGGTAAGAGTCAAGGGAAAATCAGGGGAATCATAATGAAGGGACGTATTTGATCGAATTCACCGATTGCAGCTGTCCGTCTGCCTGTGGTTGCAATCGATGGACACCTTCAATTACGGTACGGTATTCTCGTACGCGACGACGTTTCACGACAACGCCTTTACGTTGACGGATTACAACGGGTAATTACTCAGCGTGTATCTCGGTGAAGATTTTGCCGGCAATTCCATACGAAAACGGAATGCCGGCACGCGTTTGATCGCGAGTGAACTCCCCCGGGTCAAATGTCGTTGCAGATTGGTCTTGTACGTTAACGGAGAGAAGATCGTCACCGACGTTAAGGTCAACGACGGTAACTGGCACTTCCTGTGCGTCACTTGGGCCAGCGAGCGCGGCACCTGGCGCGTGTTCGTCGACGGAATCCTCAAAGACAGCGGCGTCGGTCTGGCCCAGAGAACCGTCGTGCGAGGTAATTACGAGCGTAATCGTCAAAAATGATTTCCTTACACTTAAAACAAATCACCTAAAATCCCGGACATCGTCCCGTCCAGCCAACGGATCCTTCGTCATTGGGCAGGAGCAGGATCGCCTGGGCGGTGGCTTCTCCGAATCGGAGGCGTTCCTGGGGAGACTCGGCTTGCTGGACATGTGGGACGTCGTTCTGAACGAGAGCGACGTTACGAAACTGTGGAACAGCTGCGACAAGTATCACGGCAACCTCGTGGCCTGGGCGCAGCTGCAGCAGTACGTCCACGGCGACGTCGTGGTAATTATATCTTGCATTGATTAATTAATCAAGTTACAAAGCGCTCCGTTCTTCGAAAAGAACGGCGATGAACCATAAGCGATGATGTCTCGTGTCTTTAGATCTTAGCCAGCCCATTTTGTCACGGCTGCCCTTTGCCCGTGGTGCCTTCCAAAGGTAACATTAAAGTGAGCGAGGATCTCTCCGAGGTAACGTACTACTGCGACAACGGTTACATAATTCGATTTGGTGGTGAAGAACACCGGTCCCTCAAAAGGAAGTGTCTTAAGTACGGTCAGTGGGAGGGACACGATACGCCGAGCTGCACAAGTAAGTTCCGGTTCTCCTGCGATCAATGTTACAGCGCGAAGAAGAACTTGAATCAATTAATTAATATCTAGATGCGTTTTGATCGCGAGACCAATGATTTCGGTTTTTATGTTCGAAGAAATAAAATGCGGTTTCCCGGGACACATTCCCCGCGGACGTATTCACGGGGAATCGTATTATTTTGAGGACGAGATACACTATTCCTGCGACGAGGGCTACGAGCTCCACGGAAACCCTCATCGCATCTGCAATTCCGACGGCAATTGGCTCGGATTGGCTCCGATCTGCATAGGTAACAAGCTGTATCGAGATTAAAATAGCGTCGCCGTCAAGCGTGAGAATAGAAATGCGGCTAATATGCGAATCATAGGGTTCAATGACTTTAACGACCAAATTTGCGTCTTTCGATAGGGATCACGTGCAAGAATCTGCTCGCCCCGGAAAACGGAGATATAGAATATATACTAGAGGAGAACGAGAGAGACGACGTCACGATATTGCAGGTACACATCCTTGTCCTTAATTAAAAGGATACGTCGCGGCATATAAACGTCCTACAGTCTCGAAGAGAACGTTTAATTATTTTCCAGGCTGGTCAGCAGCTGGAGTTCAAGTGCAATCCCGGATATCGTTTAACAGGTGAAAGGTACTTGACCTGTCTGGAGATTGGCGTGTGGGATCACAAGATGCCGTCTTGCATTCCCTACGGATGTCCTCCGCCAAGACAGTGAGTCTTTTAAAAGTACTTGACTCGCGAAAAATACCTTATTAAGTACATAAAACTAAAATTCGAATTTGGAATTAAAAATACTAAATTTCATTTAACGACCATGTGAAAATCAAGTTCTAATTTGCGTCGAATGTAGAATCGAGCACGGCTATATCGTCTATTCGAGTTCCGGCATGTCCGACCGAACAACTTCCGTTCGCGATTCTGATGGAAGCACGATCGACGACTCCTCCGAGAGAACGTATCGCTTCGACGATATCGTCGGATTCATCTGTCATCGCGGCTACAAATTTCGCGGGAATCACAATCTGCTGACGGAATTCAAGCTGCAGTGTTCCGCGAACGGCACCTGGATGGGCTTCGTCCCCGACTGCGTCCTGCGCACGTGTTCCTGGCCGGACCGCGTGGCAGACGCGAGACTCTTCCTTAGGAAACAAGATGACGGCATGGTCGAAATTCCGGAAGCAGACGCAACCTTAGGGTCCAATCGAGGAAGAACAAGAAGGAACAAGGAGAGCGATGAGATCTCCCCGGAAACGTTTGTTTCCGGCACAGAAATCATCGTCGTCTGCGACCCGGAATACGAACTAGTCGGGGACCGCGTTAGAACGTGCACCGAGGAAGAGAGATGGTCCTCGACCATCGCCTCTTGTAAGCCGCGTAATTGTTCCGTCGAGAATCATCCAGTTTTTAAATTTTTCAAAAGAACGCAAAACGAAACCATCTTGAGGAATACAGATGTGCTTGAATCAGATGAGAAATTGTATGGCATCGAAAACGTTACGCGTGCATACAAAGACTTGGAGATCTTCGTCGAGGGAAACAGTTACGGGCGACGAATAATCTTAACGTGTCGAAATGGCGCGTGGATGAACAAGTTGATCGCCAACGAGACGGTCTCAAATATAACATGGACGTGCAACAAGATGGCAAAATGGGAAGTGTCGAATTCGTCGCTGAAAGAGCCTATGCTCGAACGGCTGCTGAACGATTCGACAGATATCTGCGATAGAACGTGTGTACTTCCACAAGTAAGTTTTCTGAATACGTCAACGATATTTAAATATCACTGAAAGAAAAAATATCTTACAACAAAAAAATTTTACTTGACACAAAAAGTTATTTACTCACAATCAGTGACATAAATCAATCGATGATTCATATCTCGCTGGATGTGTTTATCTTTTCTATCGTTTGTCATTTCTTTTGCTTTTTCGTAATATTCTACATCATTCTCAATTTGCACAGTAGTAAGCTGTGATTACTCCTGATGTTTGCGGGTTCTCACGTCTATGATCTGTGTTACATGTTATTGTTGGACTAGTAATAATATAAACTATGATGTTTGACCGCGGATATTTTGCCATGGAAATTTTCTTTACGCAATTTTTTAAAATTTTGCTTGCTAGAATTTTAATTAATTTCAGGTACCAGAGTACGGGTACATTGATCACGGCAACAATACTGACGACGTTAACGATCGCAGGGCGATCGACAGTGTCATCGTGTACAAATGTCGTCACGGATACGTTCTCGAAGGTGACGAACGATCTGTTTGTTTGTCGGATGCCAAGTGGTCCGCTTTGCCTTCCTGCAAACGTACGTCTCTTCTACTACTTGCTTACGGAAATTATTAGATATTTAAAATTAAATGTTGAACGAAATTGATTTTTTCAGCTGTGGTGTGCGGAAAACCGCCGGTTCTCGCTAATGCGATACTCAAAAGTGATGCTGGCGGAACGCAAAATTACACCTTTGGTAATATGATCTCTTATCAATGCGTTCCGGGCTACCGCGTATTCGGGCAGGCGAATCTAAGATGCTTAGGAAGCGGAAAGTGGTCCAGATTAAATGGCAGATGTTCGAGTGCGTATACGTTAAAGATAATTTGCAAATTAATTGATTTTATTATTACGCGACATGAAACCTGTTTAAATTGCATCGCAATCGCTTGCAGAAATATCGTGCGGTAAACCACAGATCAAGAACGGAATCGCGCTCTATGGCCATTCGTACTTGTTTCAAGATCAATTGACATACGTGTGTCCTGACGGTAAGAAGCGAGGAATGATTACGTGTCGAGCTGACGGGACGTGGAGCGATTTGCCGAGATGTGATAGAAGCGGGAATATGTAATTCAGGATTTAGCACAACGCTTCGTGAAGAGGTAAAATGACATTTCTACTTTTGTAACAACACACACTGCTTTATTTCTTTCTGACCTTTTGTATCAAGACTCACGAATGTAATATAAAAAACGTAATTACGCAGTCTTACCACGAAATAAATAATTCAGTTTGGAATTTTCAGAATAGTACACTCGGATATGCGACAATACCTTATCTACGATGATTTATGCGTGATTTATCGCGAACTTTAATTTTAGGATATTGTACTTCGAGTACTTTTATAATTTCTTTTTTTCTCTGTTTCTTTTTACTGGAAAAATTGGTGTATATCGATATAAATAATTCTTATCTCAAAAATTGGCATTGTTAAGCCCGCATGTTCAAGTACTTCAAGTAAGACAGTTCATTGATACTGACCGTGAGAGATACTCCGTAAGTTTAATTGTACATTTTGTTTTGTGCATAACGGATAATGTAAAAGAAATCAAACTTCATAATAGCATACAACGGTGTTGTGGATAAAGTACCTCTTACACATATCGCTCGACACCGTACAATGCTTTTTGGTACGAAGTATCGTTCAGACATACCGCACAAACGTATTTGCGTATTACTACACTACCTGAGGAAGAGCAATGAAGACAAATACCGTGTGAAAATAAAATTTCTCGCATATAAATGCTGTATATATTAATTTACACCTAATGTTGCCATCAAAAATGGAGCACCTTCGATAAAATAGATTCATTATTAGCATGGCTATCTCAGGGGAAAAAAATCAAATTACTCTAATGTACACATTCATCGGAATTATTGAGATATAAAAACGTTACATAACAAAATTTTTTTTGCTCATTATCGTTTGTCACATGCTAATCTTCTCTTTAATCTCTACTCCATTCAATAAAAACTAAAAACTAAGTTCAAAAGACTGTCATTTAAGATCAACTTTCTTTTAGAACGAAGCTATACGCAAATCGTACATAGACACGGATAAATACATATCCTAAATGCTGTAAACAATTCCTCTGTAAATTGAAGAAACAGAAATTTTAGCCATCCTAAACGTAATTGCTTGTCTAAATTGAAGACAATCCTTCAGAGCTCTGTCTTCGAGCTGCTGCTAAAATACTTGGGTTTGAGCTCCTCGATCCGTTTGATAAAGTCCGACTTCTCTATGCATCCTTCACACGTCTCTTCCCAATCATTCAAGATTTTCTTTAAGTCACGCACCTTCAGCTTCTTCAGATTCACGGTATTGAGATCGATTTGTTTCTCTGAAACAGAAATAATAACATCAAAATAGTTAACTATGCATCTGCAACAAAAATGAGAACGCGCAAACGTTATATCGTACCGAATCTCAAATCGCATATTTGAGCATCTCGCTTCTTTAATTTCTCGCATATTTTGTCTGCTGGCATAGACCACGACAGTGGTTTACTGAGCTCCCCTAAGATACCAGTAGCAGATTCTTCTAACCCTCCTAAATAATAGCACTGAAAGCACATATACAATAGTTATTATTTACTTGTCACAATTATTTTGACCAGGGAGGGAAAAAATTTGTATATATTTTACACACAAATTTATACTTACAAATCTATTTTCTTTTGATTTAGTGCCCTTACAGAATTCTCGAAACTTTGCTTCAATTTTCTTGGTGTCACTTTTAATGTCTGGTGTTAATGTTTGACTAAATTTGTCCACAACAGCGACGCATACTGTAAAATTAAGGACCTCCATGAAAGCTGTATGCAAACTTAAATATAAAGACAAAGAAAAGATGAAGTCAAAGAGGTTCTCACCTTCGCAGTCACCTTCTTTCAACGCCGTAACAGCGCACACGATTCCAAGGAATATGGAAAGTACTAGCGACATCGAGGTATTCATTTTTCTGTTTTATTGTGTTTTCTGTTAACAACATTAAATCCTTAAAATGAGTTACAATAAATATTTATACAAATTACTGGTTATTACACAATTATCTAAATCAAAGAGTTTTTCTCCAATTGTATTTAATACAAAGTATTAAATATATTTCTTTCGCAAAAGGAAATAAAAAAAAAGAGTCAAGAAGACTAATTCCTCGCGATGTTATAAATTTACTTAATGCCCGTTTCTTCCAAGCAGATCAATTTCAATTTAACCTACATTTTATCCCTTTCTTGTTCTTAGAAATAGAAAAAGATAGAAAGTAAGTTAATCCGAGATTAAATTTAATTAACTACATTGGTACAAGTAAACACATAAAGGCAACTTGAAGTAATCGAAGTTTGATCGAAGTCACTCTACGCAACGAAATCCCTCTCTCCGATGCGTCCTCGGAATGAAGACGCTCCGGGAAACGGAAGTTCTCCAAAGTTACATCAACTTTGCGAAACTTACGTGCGCGGCTGTGCGTATAGCAATCGCCGACGAGGGCGACGAAGGAAATCGCAAGATCGCGCGGTAGAAAAAAAAAGAACGCGAGGTGTCGAATGTTGACACACAATGGACTTAGGTTATTCCGCGCGAGCGGGCCGAGTCGCGTGCCACGTACCGTTGCGATCGGCTTGAAAATCGGCGTATCCCTGATGCGAGGCCTCTGTCGTTCGGCGGATGGGCAACGCGCGGTCACTTTAATTCATCCACACGCCCGTATCACCCTGAACAAAATGCCCTGTGACACGTCCACCGCTGTTCACCACCGCGCTTCTCGCGACTGTTCGCGACACGTTGGATTCTGTCAAAAACCCGGAATCCCAGCTGGCGCACGCCGATTGGTCGTGACGTCATCGCGGGCCGCGCGCGCCACGCGACCGAGTCGGATTGACCGACCGCGCTCTCGCGAACCGAAGAGAGAGGGAGAGAGAAAGGTCCGTGCACCGCGTCCGTACCTTCCGCACTCGGAATGAAACGGCCGTATGACCGGACCGGCTGAAAGCAGAGGACAAACGGTACGGAAGGTTCAGCTACGTGGGACGAACCACGTAAGGAAACCGTCGCGGAGCAGTGGCTCTGAGTGGCTCTGTTTACCTTACGATCGCCATGTCCGTTACTCCACCAAAGTTCCGTAGATATACGTATCGAGGAAAACGCAGATTTGTCACTCGGAACGTAGGAAACGAAAGGGAAGTACCTTTTCCACGGCTTCCATGGGTGACCTATGACGTAAAGTGACGGGTTATCGTCTCTCCGACAAGCTGGTTATTCGTCGTCACGCTAATGAACCGATCGTAAGTCCGGGCTAACCTCTTTCGGGACGTCCACGGAGAAGCGACCGATCAGGTAATATTTGTTGTTAAAGACTTTGCTCGTGTACACGAGTCTGTGTTTATGTGCGTAATTGAAAGGAAAAAAAAGGAAAGGACAGACGGTCCGTGTGTTGCAGGCGGGATGGCGCCACGCAGGGAAGCGAGACCTAACCTCAATGCCGGCAGATCCTCGAGGAGGAGCAACAAGAGCTGGCTGGATAATTATTTGGAATGGCGGCAGCTCGTCGCCTTCCTCACAGATCCAAAGAAACTGTCATTGACAGCGAAACTGTTTATCGTCCTGGAGATCGTTCTGAACGTGGTGGTCATTCAGACTGTGCCGTACACCGAGATCGATTGGAGGGCCTACATGCAGGAAGTCGAGGGATTCCTGAACGGCACGACGGACTACTCGAAGCTGCGGGGTGACACTGGGCCGCTGGTTTACCCCGCTGGTTTTGTCTACATCTTCTCCGGCCTCTACTACGTAACTTCACGTGGCGCCAATGTGAAGATAGCGCAGTACTTGTTCGCGGCGCTCTACGTGATCATGCTGACGCTGGTCTTCCGAATTTACGCGCGGACCAAGAAGGTGCCGCCCTATGTCCTTATCCTGATGTGCTGCACCTCCTACAGAATACACTCGATATTCGTTTTGAGACTCTTCAACGATCCAGTGGCGATGATACTGTTGTACGCGTCCATCAATGCGTTCCTAGACAATCGCTGGTACCTGGGTAGCGCGTTGTACAGCCTCGCCGTGTCCGTCAAGATGAACATCTTGCTGTTTGCCCCGGCGCTTCTTGTCGCTTACCTTTGCACGCTAGGAACACTCAAAACGTTGATACACTTGTGTGTCTGCTCGTTAATACAGCTGATTCTCGGTCTTCCGTTCTTGCTGGAGAATCCAATCGCTTACGTGAAGGGCGCTTTCAACCTGGGCAGAGTCTTCGAGTTCAGGTGGACCGTAAACTGGAGGTTTTTACCTGAAGAGGTATTCGTTCACCCCTACCTGCACATTTCCCTGTTATTGCTGCATGTGCTGACGCTGCTGTACTGCGCGCCCGTTTGGATCACCTACATGAAGTCGTACACGAAATTAAAGCACGTGGGGAAGGAACTGAAGCCTCAGCTGCGTAAGAAAGAGAAAGTGGACATGTCTACCGTAAGTCAGTTGTTCGTTTATCCTCTTTTTGTCGCGAATTTCATCGGCATTGTGTTTAGCAGATCGTTGCACTATCAATTCTACATATGGTACTATCATACGTTACCGTACATTGTGTGGTGCACTGACTACAAGACTATCCTTAGACTGACTATCTTAGGTGTGATAGAATTGTGCTGGAACACGTATCCGAGCACGGTGTTCAGTAGCGCGGCGTTGCATCTATGCCACATAATTTTGTTATATGGCATTCTTAAAAATAGACCGAATAGCGCGAAGGAGAAATGAGGAGTGCGCACATGTACGACGCATTTCTATCCCAATTGTATATTCCTACATAATCTATTAAATACATAGAGCAATGTATCTTTCCATCGATGTTACTTAACGTCTTACCGTCTCAATACGTATGAGGTACGTATATGTATTTATTTATTCGCGGTTTTATTATTTACATTTAGGATTGTTCAAGGCTATATCTGCAAACAAACGAATACGTATGTATATGTAAAATATGCGTTTTATATAAGAGCGGAATAAACTGTAGCGTGTTACATTATGTTTTCAAACATATTCCCGGTGTCACGAATGTTCTCCACATTCCACTTCACAGAAACGTTAGAAACTTGCAAGCGAAACGAAAAGATTTGGTTCTTTTCCGGCTGAATTTTTTCTTTCGTTTCTTTCCAATATAAAAAGAAAAAAAGTGGAAGTATAAATTGTAAAAAGTCTGTCAAAAGAAACGGATATTACTGTTAGAAACAAGTTGGTTTCTTCTTGCATGATTATTTTGCTATTGCATATAGAATTGTTATTTGTAAGTAATATTAGATCTTGACGTTATAAGTTATTATCATATTTTATCTTAATCAGTAGAACTATTGAAAATGTATTTGCCATTATAATTTGTAATTGTAATGATATGCACATTTTTATTACAGTTTTAATATGATTAAGATAAATATAAAAAAAAAAACTTTTGACTAAGGTCTGACTTTACTTGTAAATATACATGTATATAGTAATGGAAAAATTTATGATATATAGGAAGCTAAAAAACGAAAATAATTACGCGATTACGATAGTACCATTCCTAATCCTATCTTTACACATTCTGAATCTGAATCAGTGAAATCTTACTGATTTGGAGTGTTGTTTACAACTATGAGTATCCGTAACTATTTACTGTCTTTCAATGATTCCGCTTAGGAGGGAGATACTCTGAACTGGAATCAGTGTACTATTATTGAAAAACACTGAACTCAGACTATTCATTGTCATTTAGTGAATGAATACACTAATTCCAATTTAGAGAGTACACGCAACTTAGTCGCCAATGTTGAAACTTTATGCGTAGCTTTGAGATTGTTGCAATAGAAAGTTTTTTTATTTAATATTATACACGACACACAGACATTCTGACATTCGCGCGGGCGTTCATCAGAAATAACATTAAATCAGGAAAATTTTATACCCTACATCTAAATCAGGAAAATTTTATTGATTTGCAGTGCCATACTTATAACTATGATCATCAGTGATTGTTCATTTTCAGCAATTCTGTTTAAGAGGAAGATACTCTCACCGATCGGAATAAGTGAATTATCACTGAAAAACACTGCTTATATCTGATCGGTAACAGTTAAGAATATAACACTGAAATTAGACTATTCACCGTCATTCGATGAATAATGTACTGATTCCGATTGAGAGAGTAACGTCACAAAAAGCTGAAGTGTAATTGTCCAAAGGCTTCTATGAAATTCAAGGCAGATATATTATTAATACTTATGAAATGGCAAGTTTTGATGCATTGTTTCGTTAGAAACGGATAGAACATCGCTTTCCCCAGGATGTACATAAAACATCATTCTCATTCCATGCAGGGAAAACGCGGAAGTGATTTGTTAGCCAAGTAGTACGCTCAGCGCGCGTTTTTCACGAACGCGAGCATTATCTGCGTTTATAACAACAGGAGTGCATCGCACAGTCGATATCGCACGAACGATTGAAGAAATCGTGCAGGGTTTACAAAAGGAGGCCGCGAGCTGTGCTGGGCGAAGTGTGTCAAAGAGAGAATCGTCTTCTCTCATCGGCGGCGTCGGCGTGATGATCCCCACCGCCGTTTTTGCGTTCAAACGATGAGCCTTCGGCTCCACCACGTGGATGATGAGGGTACCGCTATCTTCCTCTCCGCCGGGCGGACCGTCCAGTCAAGCCAGAAATACTGCCTCCTTTAGCCCTGACATTGCGCGCGCGTGTGAGCGAGCGAGCGAGCGAGCGAGCGAGCGAGCGAGCGTCGCTGATATCCATCTAATTCCCGAAGCAAAGTATCGATCGCGAACGCTTTCGCAACGCAGTGGAACGCCGGCAGTCATCAAGGCAAGTAACCCTGAAGCGGGTCGAGTTTTATCCTTCTGAAAACCAATCTGAAGGTTGGCGTTTTATTTATTTTTATTTTTACGCCAACTGGTCGGACTACTATCGAGTTGCATTTTGCCACCCAGTCGGACTCCGACCTTGCCTTTTGAGAATTGACTTTGAGATATGTGTGTATATATATATAAGTAATACGCGATTATCGTTATCGATAGCAGTCACGCCACGTTCACGTTAGTTGACGTTGAGCTCCGAGAGACGGAAATACAACCCCGGCGTAAAGGACGGACTTGACTATTCATCGTCGGATGATCGGGAGATCCGGAAGAAGAGTCGATTGCCACTAAAGGTCGAGTTCAGGTGAGAAAGTGAGAAAGTGTCGTGGCACAATCCCCTCGTGCATTCAAGTATGAAACGCGGCGGAGAAAGCCGTATCGCGATAAAATTACTGCTGCAGTTTACGGTCAGGTGAATCTGCCTGTTCAATTAATGTGCTGGTTCTTTAATATTGCATTGCGCATGAGAATAGTCTTTTAAGGTGAACTAAATTAGGAACAACAGTGAGACAATTTCAATTCATACGAGGAAAGAACGGTTTTGTGTTAAAGTGTCTGAAAATTTAGCTGAACGCAGATCTGAAAGTAATTTTGTTACATCATTAAAATAATTGTGAATGACGTTAATTACTAAACACAATTTTCTAGTTTATCAACTAAGCTCTACTTATAACATCAAAATAATTATGCAGAACGTTTAAGTTGATAATTAAAATGTCAAAGTATTTTTTTGCTGCTTTGCTGCTTGAGTGTCCACGGAGGCATTCGTGTGACGCTTTCGAACGCAGCGTAAAAAAGATTTAGTATGTACGAAGAAGTATGTGAGACAAGGTAAAGAAACAAAATAAAAATTTAAAAGAATAAGCAGAAACGCTGAACAAATGCTTGTAAAAGAAACGATTGATCTTGTGATTAATGTATCTTTTTCATAAATACGCGGAAAGAACAATTTTACTGTAGTATTTAAAAGTTAGATTCTTTAGCTAGATATAAATCAGAAAATAATTTTACGTTGGATTATCAAAATAATTATGTAACGTTCGAACACGATGACACTGTTACAAATGATTTTGATATTCTAGCAATCAGTTTAAATATCTAATATCAATTTTTTAATGGTTCAACACAATTATTTTTAGATTTGTATTTCGGTAAAATTGTTCTTTCCGTATAGGAGTCGCAGAATATTAATTGCATAAACGAGTTTGTCTATCTCCTGTATTACACAATTGTTTTATTAATTTAACAAAATTGTTTTTGGATCCGCATTTTTTTCGTGTAACGCAGTACGGTACCTTTTCGATGCGCAGGCTATGTTAAAACGCACTAAAACTTACATATTTTTTTGCTGATAATTTTTCGCATGTGCGTGTAAATTTATTTGAATGTTTCGCATCCTAATTTATTTATTCTCAATGTTATGAATTATTAATACTGCTGAGGAAGGCTGAATAAGTTGATACGTTTAGATTATTTGTAGATCAAACGGAAATAATTAAAAACGTCTTTTTGTTCATTATCAATCTTTCGCTCTTTGCATTGCTAACAAGATACAAGCGATTGACTTATTAATTTTGAGCGTGCGAATCGTAAAATTTTTTTGCAAAACACATTGTGTTTACGTAATATAATAATTATTGCTGTGCCGCAATAAGAAAATTTCAATGAGACTTTGTCTCTAACGCTTTGATTTTTTATCATAGCAATTGACGAAATAGGGATTTGATAATGTAATGAATGAATAATTTATGTTTTATGTTAATCGTTGTATTGTGTGATAACGGAGCCGTGCAATACTGTATTTTTGCTTATCACTCGTTGTCAGTATTTCGATGTGGCACCTGCGTCAACGTATCACAGGTACGTGACAAACGTAGTTAAAAAAAAAAAGTGAAAATAAATGATTTGCATGTTTATTTTGTACGTGTTAAATCAGAAAGATCTCTTCTGAAGAAGCATGTGTTAAAAAACCAAGAATTAAAAGAATAAACAGAAACGCTAAATATTTGTTCTGAATACTTATACAAGAAAAATGATTCACTATATGACTAATCTCTATTTTTCCATAAATAAAAGCACGAAATATAAGCGAGTTTATCTATTTCTTGACAAAGAAATATATTTTGAACAATTACTTACAGAAAAATCAGTATGCGTTTTATGTATTTTTCCATAAATATCATATTAATTATATAAGTGAGTTTTTTATTGCATGACAGGAAACGTGTTGTATAAGATCATGAAAACGGAAAAAATCATAGAATAATATGTTTCAGACCGTTTTGAGATAATGTGTTGTAAAAATTCTAAGAAAACTTGAAGATTAAGGAGACGCGATTGAAAAATTAAAATGCTTCAATTTTCCGTTTAAAAATTAGATAAAATGTTAACGAGAAACATTAAAATGACGAAAGATGATATTTTATGATAGACGCCTTGAACGACTGATACATTAAGTTACGTTAGTTTTAAAAATGTTTAATTCATAATATTCATAAAAATTACAATAAAAGGCACCGAAGTGTAGTACTCTCAAAATTGTCAAGTAATCAACTATCAATAGTTTAATAAGAGTAACCGCGATTGCTGATGCGTAAAAAATAACAATTTTATAATAACTGCTTCCCAGCTGGGCAATCCATCGGTTAAGACCAACGAACAATTTTCATGGAAAGATTAATTTTCACTTAAATTTCACGAATTCAACTTGTAACGATCAAATTTCCACGCAATGACTTGTCAGGTCAAAAAACCGAACTCTACTAAATACGCAGACACAATTCAGCTTACGTCCAACAGTAAACAACAATTATAAATGACAAGTTGTTTACTGTTGAGCACAAGTCGAATTGTGTCTGCGTGCTCAGTCCACAGTTCGATCTTTCGACCTGACAGGTCATTGCGTGGAAGTTTAATCGTTACAAGTTGAATAATTCATATAATTCAAGCGGAATGAATGTGATTGGTTTTTATCAATTTGCGAGCTCCTCTGGTGAATAATTTTACGGTAGACGAGCGGTGGACAAAATTTTTAACAAAAAACTTTTAATAAAAGGCTAAAAAGTCAACGTTAATGTTCTATTGGAATTTTAACTATGGCCGCCTCAAGGATATTCTACGTCTATATTCATACTACACACTCGTATTTGAGAGTATGAACATAAACGTGGAATATCCTTATTGAGGCGGCCAAAGTTAAAATCCCAATACAGTGACCGGAAATTAAATTTCCCATGAATTGTTCGTGGGTCCTAATCGGTGGATTGCTCAATCGGGGAGCATCTCGCAAAAACAAACTTATGTAACTGCGCTCAAGAGAGAAGGAATTGTAGCTGAAGATGACTCGAAGCTGAGTCGAAACGTCCGTTTTTAAATTAATAAAATTGTTATTTTTTACGCACTAACAACTGCGATTACTTTTATTAGCGCATTGATAGTTGATTAATTCCTAAAAATGTTATGAATAATTAATTGAGCAAAACTTTTTGGCGTGTCGTTGCAAAAATTCGTAAATTTTTTCGTAAACAAGTAAAAAGCTGATCAATCATTCATATGCTTATGAATTAAAGATGACTTTTGATGAAACTAAAGAAATGTAACGGAAAATTTGTAAACATTGTCGAACAAATAATTAAAAAAAAAAAAAGTATCACCAAGGTATTGATGGAAAACTAAGCTGTCACGATTCCAGGCGCAGGCATTGAAATACACGATGATTTCTGGTAAGCATTGAAATGCCTGAATGAAACATTCGCCGGTTTGTTATGATTGCACAGTCACGTTCAGCAGTTTTAACGGCAAAATTAAAAATACGCACGTACAAAGGCTAATTATCAACAACAATTCATCAATTTAGTTAATTGCGCAGTTAAAATTAAAGTGATCTTGTAGAATTTAAATAGATGCTAACATTTTCCAACAATTTTTTCAACAATGTTATATAAATCACTTCATGTTGAGATTTATATCGACTATAAGATGTAACTAGGTGAATGTTATTTTTATGTTATACAATCATCAGTTTTTTTTCTAAGGTGTAACAAGGTAATAAAAAAATACGACTGACCATATTGTCTATAGTATGATACGAGATCAACTCATTACCGATTTAAAAATTAAACCAACGATGACTGGCAAACCTGTTGATATCGTGAAACAATCATTAAAAGACGTATCCAAATTTTCCATTCAAACTTATGTCCAAATTTGGCTTGTTGATTGAAGGTAATTTATATAACGTTTATGTTTTTTTTTAACCTTGAGAAACAGGTTGTCAGTCATTTGGTTGTTCCGCTGCGTTTCAATTGAGAGAATCCGAAAGTCGAACAGATCGATATCGTAACTCGTTCAACTTGTTAAATTTTAGAATGGCGTTAAGCTGGCTGGAGATAATATTTCTGATAATACTAGCGTTCGTCACCTTAAGAGCTCTCGTGAAAACTGGGATTCTATTGTGGAAAAAATTGATAGCTCCGAAACTTGGATTTTCAATCGATTTGCGAACGCAGGGGAAATGGGCTGTAGTGACCGGTGCAACGGATGGCCTCGGAAAGGCATTCGCCAAGGCGCTTGCCGAGCGGGGCATGGACATTGTCTTGGTCTCACGTTCTTTATCCAAGCTGAAGGATGTGGCTGCCGAGATCGAGCGGAAATATAACGTAGAAACTCGCGTCATTGAAGCGGATTTAACCGAAGGTCAGGTTGTCTATTCCGAAATTGGCAAAGCGACACAAGACTTGGAGGTATAATATAATTCATTGTATATCTCGAACAAATTGGAATATTTCTTGCAGAGAAATCTAGACAAAGAGGAAGTCACTCTTTAGGAGAAATGCAAAAAAAAACAATCATTTTTTTCTCTTGAAAATTCCTCTTAAAAGATACTTCCTTCTAGTGATGAGGAGAAAAAGAACGGAAAAATAAACAGGAGATACTTTCCAATAGGTCGGTGTCCTTGTCAATAATGCCGGCGCGAGTTACGACCATCCGGAAATGTTCACGCAAGTGTCGGAGGAGATGATCGCCAGAATACTACAACTTAACGTGGCCGGAGTGACGGGGGTCGCGAGAGCGGTGCTACCTGGCATGATGGAACGAGGGAAAGGGGTAGTTATCAACGTGAGTTCAACGGCCGCGGCTATTCCGAGCCCATACCTGTCAGTTTATGCCGCTAGTAAAGCGTATATCGACAAGCTCAGCGCCGACCTGGCTACGGAAGCTGCGCCAAGGGGCGTTACCGTTCAATGCGTCCTACCCGGCCCGGTCGCCACGAAGATGTCCAGGATCAGGTAAAAATCTATTGTACATACATAACAAACTCGTAGTTGCAAATGCAAAAAGCTATGAAATATAATTTTTGTATTCTATATATTATTTTTTTAACAATCACACATAAATACACACATGCATAAACATGTCAATTATACTACTAAGAAAAGCGATTACACAATTAATTTTTTTTATTAATAAACAATGGTTATCTTTAACAAAAAATATTTTCTCGATAATTGTCTTAAAATATACATGCATTGAAAAAAAGCTCATTATCATATACTCAAAAAAGAATTTATTAACTTTCTCAATATTTATTAATATTCTTAAAAAGAATATTATAAAATTGAAGAAAAGTCGAGATAATAAATAGAATGTTTTTAATTTGATAATCTTAATTGAAGTATTTATCATTATATATACTTCAGAATATATTTTGAATCAATTTGTTTACGACAAACTCGTGATTTGCGAAAATATACAAGTTTATGAATATTTGAAATAAAGAATAATTTCCAGTTTAATCTTTCGAATCCCATCTCGGAAACAAATCGATGGTACCGTGCGAGAAACATAAGTTTTAATTATAATTATTTTACGCTCTTGTATTATATATAACTTTACTATCGTGACTCACTATGTTTTTAATATTGCCAATGAACAAAACGTTGTATAAAGTTTTTATGGAGAATATTTACATCCCTGACCGCAAGACGAATATCTTTGTCATCCATGATTTCACAACTGCATGGACAATCGCAATATCTCCGTTAAAAAAATGTCTGCATGCGTTTCAAGCTGACTTTTTGTAGTTTCGATTGTAATTTTTTTGTATTTTAATTGCGCTAACTTTTTCATGAATTTCTAATCATATTGTAAACTATTACATGTTGAAAAGGGGCCAATGAGTTCGAAACGTACATGTCGGAATGAATAACTTTTAATTATATATCTTTATATTGATCATCTACATATTGTCGCTCTTTTTTACCTATTTATTAATTTAACATTGCGGATGCGCATATAGAGCTTGTATTGTATTTTATTAAATAATAATTACTTAATTCAAGTAATTTACAATA
The DNA here is from genome assembly GCF_016802725.1 of Solenopsis invicta. Lineage (NCBI taxonomy): Eukaryota > Metazoa > Arthropoda > Insecta > Hymenoptera > Formicidae > Solenopsis > Solenopsis invicta. The sequence goes on from NC_052665.1 coordinate 5,441,186, forward strand.
CATATTTTTTGGATACATAGAAGTTTATATTAAATAAATATTACTTGTTTCAAGTAAATGATGAATACATTTTAAGATTATTATCAAGGAAATTTTCCTTCTCTCTAAATCTGTGAATCCGTGAAATCTTATTCTGATTTGCAGTGCTCATTTGTGGCTATGATCATTAGTAACGATTCACTGTTTTTCAGTGATTCCGATTAAAAAGAAAATATTCTTATTGACCAGAATCAGTATATTGTATCATTGAAAAACAGTGCACATATCACTGCTTGATATACATATAAGTATAGCACTGAAATCAGATGATTCACTGTCTTTTAGTGAATAATACATTTATTTCGATTTAAAGAGTTAGAAAGATAATCGTTATTTTAAAAGGAAAACTAAAATTGAGCAATCGACTTTTCTTAGCACGAAAATAATAATGAATTATTACATAAGTTTGTTTGGCAGATTTTTTTTTAATAAAACGTAAAAATACGAATAAACTTAGGTAACAACCCAATGTTTTTCTGCGTGCTTTTGAATTTGGAATTTATCCCTGAACGTTGACATGCTTTACATATATTTTTCTCTTTTTTTCTAGGAAAGCAACGTGGATGGCGCCTACCCCGGAAAAGTTCGTCCAGTCGTCGCTGAAAACAATCGGCATCGAAATGCGCACAACCGGATATATACCGCATTCCGTGATCATTGGCGTCATGAACGCGCTGCGCTACATTTCGGAAACAGGTGCGATGTGGCTAGTAACGAAGACGATGCTCAACTTAAGGGGACGAGCCCTCCGTAAGAAGACAAAAACCTCAGTGGACATGTGGGACTCTTCGCAAGGGGACACCGTCTCTAGTTGATTTATGCGTTTTTGTAACGTCGTTTGCGCAGTGTCATTATTCGCCAAGTTACTCTTTCTTATTGCTTTGCATTAGATTTTTTTATCGACATTTCTTCACATCCAAACTGTCTATTTCTCAAAGATGTTTTCTCAAAGATGATTGATGTCGTAGTTTTTGTTTCTTATTATTCACGCAATAAATTCATAATATTTTACAATGAAAGAAAAGAAGGTAAAAAATAAGGATCCATTGAAATAGTCTTCACTTACTGTTGAAATACAATAACGCCAATTTATTCTCGTCAAGTTGTTGCAAATCGGTTATAAATAGAATATTCATTTTTTATGTAAGACTAATGATAATGTGTCACTGTAATCTTTGAGACAACATATATTTTGTATATTGTACCTGCATATCTGCAGTGTTTGCGATAATAAAATAATTATAAACGATACGTTTTTAATTAATATGATGTGCGCCGTGAAACTTCATACGATGGAGTGCAGATATTTTTCTTTTGATTGCATTAGAATATTGAAACTTTGTAGAGATGTGGAAAAACAAGATTACATCGCAGTAATGATTATATATAATCGACATTTTTTCAATTAATTTATGCCGTGGAACTTTACGCGACTCAAATACAAAGCTTCTCTTTTAGTCGCTGGAAACATCGAAACCTTGTAGAGGTATAAAAAAACAAAGTTGTAAATCTTTCAATATTGTTACGACAGGAATCGTCGGATCGTTTGCTAAACGGCTCACAAATCTCTGTTAAATTTTATGATTTGTAATTTATCTATTATTATATAATCATATATAATAATAGATAAATCGATGACCTCGGGCAAGAAAGAAAAGCAGTCGAGTATTTGAAAGCATATCTACTTTCTTATCTCAGGAGACTCCCGGTTCTGATAGTAGATAAAACGAATCATCGACTTTGAACTTGACATTTGGATTTGGGGTTCATTTGAAATTTTCCCTCGCGGTCGTCACGTGACCATCCGTGCGTAACAGTAATAATGGCGCATCCGGTTTTGTCGGGCTCATTCTTTTCGCCGTGCTTTTTGCATCCCGTTCGTCCTGTTCTCCTTTTTCCTTCTCGCCCGAATGCGAAACTTACGTTTCGATTCTAAGCTACAAGCGTACAGAAACTTACGTAAGTAAAAATGATGTATTTGAGACTCATCGCGAAAATTAGACCGCTCGAAAAGCGCGCGATCTATTTTTATGTATAATTTATCTCGAGTAACAATATTTTGCTTTTACAGAGCATCTCTCTAGAGCGATCTTGATTAAGTTGCGATTAATCAACGATTAGATCAATCGGTTGCAAGACTTCTAATCTCACAATTAAACAAAATGAATATTTATTTTAATCATCAACGAGATGCAGAGACGTTAATTTAATTCGATGCATTAATTTCTAATAAGTTATTTAACTTGTTAAGCTAATTATCGATTAGAACCAATTTGCTTAATCATCTTTGACCTTGTTCAAGGAAAAAAAAATTCTTTTCGAATGATTAATCCACTCTTTCTCTCTTTATCTGTCTACCTATTTCTCCCTCTGTCTCTTCATCTCGCATGCGCTTATCGAATCGCGCATCTATAGGCCTGTACTTGACTGAACTGGCTGCACCAGTTTAGAGTTTATCTTGCTTCTTCCAACGAAAAGGGAAAGAGACAAACTGTGAACCAGTGTAGCCAGTTCAGCTGAAAAGAACAGTCGTCTCACGCGCCGAAGCGGCCGAAGCAATATGGCCGTCCACACTGGCAGTCGCACGTTTCACGATTGAGCACTCGTGGATCTACACGATACGAGCGAAGGGCAAGTGTTGATCGAGGGCTCAGGGTTGAATTCAACCGTGTTGCAGGCGGATACCTGGTGGAAAGTCATTCTCGCGAGCGCAAGCGAGATAAGACGAAAGCGGCGCGCGCCAAGTCCACGTTTCGGCGCGCCTAACCTCTTCAAGTGGGCGGCAAGTGTCAATCCCGCTGGTGGTTCACCGCTTCGCGACGGTCGAGCGCCACATCGACGAGCAGGAGGAGAAGAGAGATCCGATTCCCCGGGTGCCCGTGTCTCCGCGTTCACCTGTGCCCGCGTGTGTGCGCGTGTCTCGTTCCGCCTTCGCCGATAACCGATGTCCGCTGGCATGTTTCGCACGACGACAGCGAGGCCGTTCAACCTGCGTTACATCCTCGCGCTCAACGAACCTTACGCGCTTCGTTGGAGAGAGAATAAACTGAAATAGTGTTTACCGCGGCTGGACACGTGCGCGCGAACGCGATCGGTCCGACTAGCTTAAGCTTTTTGTTTTATATTAAATCTAGTGTAGCTTAATAAGCCAAATATTGTCTGTATATATTGTACGCGCTGTCGCGTCACTCTCGTTTACACTATTACTTCGGTCGCCGATGCCGTAGAGCGTACGACACGTAGGTGCACATATATGTATATTTGTATATATTACGCTTTGCATTCTTTATCATCCGTTGTCCTATCTACGAGTAACGATGCGTTTGATCAGCGTGGAGAGGCTTAGCGAGATACAAAATGACGCTACGCGTATCAGGAACATCTGCGTCCTGGCCCACGTGGATCACGGGAAGACCACCCTGGCGGATTCCCTCGTCGCCAGCAATGGCATTATATCCAACAAGCTGGCTGGCAAGCTTAGATACCTGGACAGCAGGCCGGACGAGCAGATACGCGGGATCACGATGAAGTCCAGTTCCATAACGTTGCACCATGTATACAACGAGACGGACTATGTGGTAAACTTGATCGATTCGCCAGGCCATGTGGACTTCTCCTCCGAAGTTTCCACAGCAGTCAGACTCTCGGATGGAGCTGTCATTCTAGTCGACGTGGTGGAAGGCGTGTGTCCCCAGACACGTAGCGCCCTGTCTATAGCCTACGTCGAGGGCTTGAAACCTATTTTAGTACTTAATAAAGTCGACCGACTGATCACGGAGATGAAACTGACGCCGTTGGACGCTTACGTATGCTTGACTCAGGTCCTGGAGCAGGTGAACGCCATCATGGGGGAGTTATTCGCGAGCGATGTGATGGAGCGCGAGGAACGCGAGGAGACGGTCGCATCTACGTGGGACAAGGTGAACGAGAGGGATCTGGCCGATTGGCAGTCCGTATTAGAAGAAATAGACGATTCGAATTTATACTTTTCCCCGGAACAAGGAAACGTTCTTTTCACTAGTGCAATTGATGGCTGGGGATTTGGTATCAAGGAATTTGCCAAGATCTATTCGAATAAATTGGGATTCAGCGAGAAGGTTCTGCGTAAAACGTTGTGGGGAGACTTTTACATAAATAATAAAACAAAGAGGATTATGAAGGGTGCTCAGGAGAAGGCTAAGAAGCCACTTTTCGTACAATTGATTCTGGACAACATCTGGGTATTATACGAAACTATAGTGATACGAAAAGACAAAGATAAATTGCCGAATATAGCTGAGAAATTAAATATTAAATTGACAAAACGCGACTTGAGGCACACGGATCCGAAGGCACAGTTACAAGCCGTTTGCTCGCAGTGGCTTCCCCTGGCGCAAAATTGTCTCAATATAGTATGCGAGAAGGTTCCTGCGCCGCAAAATTTAACCGGCGAAAAAATCGAGAGACTGATAAGTGGGAACAATGATTTTTCTGCTTTACCCCTTGAAACGCAGTGGTTGAAAGAAGCGTTTTTATCGTGCGATTCATCGTTGGAAGCGCCGATCATCGTATTCGTGTCGAAGATGTTTCCAGTGGAGAAGGACATGCTGCCGGAGAACAGACCGAAGGCTCTAACACCGGAAGAATTGGCACACAAAAGAGAAATCGTTCGACAGAAGTTTGCGGAGCGATTGGAGCAAGCAGCTACTACTGAGAATCACGAGAAAGATACGCGCGAAACGACAATGTGCAATAACGTCCAAAACGCAAAACATGAGGATATCATCGAGGATAATTCGAACGGCGCATTAGTAGCTTTCGCGAGAATATATTCAGGAACTATAAAGATTGGAGACGAGGTATTTGTTTTAGGTCCGAAGCACAATCCCACCGTCGCCCTGGAACACGAGAGAGCGGGAGAACGGGTGGATCCGTCTCTCGTGCTTAAAGATTTGAAGCCTGGCAGACACATCACGAGGGTGATAATAAATAAATTGTATATTCTCATGGGAAGAGAGCTCGAAGCCGTGAGTCATGTGCCGGCGGGTAACGTTTTCGGAATTGGCGACCTGGAGGAGCACGTTTTGAAGACCGCGACTCTGTCGACGACAATCGCCTGCCCCTCGTTCACGGAGTTAACTTCCCTCGCTGTTCCTATATTAAGGGTAGCTCTAGAGCCAAAACATCCCAACGACTTACAGAAGCTTATCAACGGTTTGAAACTGTTGAATCAGGCAGATGTCTGCGCTATCGTTCACATACAGGAGACCGGTGAGATCGTCCTGAGCACCGCTGGTGAGGTTCACCTCGAGAGATGCCTGGAGGATCTTAAGCTGAGATACGCCAAAATCGATATTAACGTTTCCGATCCAATCGTGCCGTTCCGCGAGACTATAGTGCCACCTCCGAAACTCGACATGGTGAACGAGGCAATCGAGAAGAAGGCGACGGAAGTCAATCTCGAAGTCTGGACGTCGAATCGACAGTGTCGTTTTGAGATAGACGCGAAGCCTCTTCCGGAAAACGTAACAAAATTGTTGGAGAAAAATGCAAATCTGATAAAGTTTTTGGATAGTTGCTGCGACAAGTATACAGAGGAGAATGGGGAACACGAGGATATTTCTGACGAGAACCAACTCAACGAGAGGTCCATGTCTGATAAAAAGCAGAAGGAAGCGAAGGTATTCAAAAATGAATTGGGAGCGGCTTTCCTCGAAGCGGGCTGGAAGGATAATGTATTGGATAAAATATGGTCGTTTGGTCCACGAAAATGCGGGCCCAATATTCTGCTGAATGAGACTGACTACAGGCAAAAGAAGTTTTGGGAACAGCAAAGCACGAATGTTGATTCCCGAGCAGCGTAAGTATCAAAAAGATTATTGACGCAAAAACCTTTTATTGTACATATCCTGTTTGAGAAATAGACGAGCATTTAAAATATGACAAACATAAATTAATATAAACTTACCGCAGTGATAAATGTTGTGATATATAATGCAAAAAATAAATATGAACGAGATGTAGATTTTGACTGCCTTCTTTAAACTTATTCCAAACGATAATAATGTAAATGTTATATAATTTTTTCAGGTATGATAACAGTATAGTCAACGGATTTCAACTTGCTACTCTGGCTGGACCCTTATGCGAGGAGCCCATGATGGGTGTCTGCTTCGTGTTGAAGAAGTGGGAAATTTTTGAGACTCCACAAAGGTAAATTTATATTACATAAAAGTAAATGTCTTGAATTCTACGGCCAAGAAATACATTTATAGCAAAATAGATACATGCATTGCAACTGTTTTCTTTGTGGAAAGAAAATATATAAGATTGACTTTTATATTGAGCGGAATAAAGCAAGGGGATCGTATTTGGCCGTGTTATTTAAGAATTTGATAGATGCTAAATATGCGCATAAAAAATGTATGGTATACGATGTACGAAAAATTGCAGCGATTCTGGTGGCCAGAGCCATGGACATTTGGGCGGTCAATTAATGTCGGCGTGTAAAGAGGCTTGTCGACGGATCTTCAGCTTACGACACCCCCGACTGATGACGGCGATGTACAGCTGTAGCGTTTTAGTCAACTCTGACGTCCTCGGTGAGTAATTATGCATAATGTCACTGATTATTCGCTTTCACATATTCCTATAATCTGATATACCGTTATCTGGTACACGTACATCTTTGAGTTTTTCTCGTCAGGTCACGTAGTCGCAAATGCGTAATTTAAGGTATCGTCATGTCTCTTGTCTTTTAATCGCGTTAATATTGTGAGTTGACAGTAAATTGAATAAGTGAATAAGCTATGGAATATAGTAGCTGACGATTTTACTTAATATCTTACTTAGGTAATGAGAGAAAAGACTGTAGATTTTAAGATCTTGCCTGTCGAAAATTCAGGTACCACATATATTCCTATTTTTTTTTCTTTTTTCAAGATCACACGCGATCGGACAGCTCTTTACATTTGAGTAGACGGCAAAGCCGTTCCTTTTCCTTATCGTAATTCGTGTATATCGAATTGTATATCGTGTGTAATTAATCGACGGCTCAAATTACAAATAACATAGAAATCATGAATAATAAATAATATGCTTAAAACGAGTAATTAAGTAGAAATAAGAATACAAGTCACATAGGCGATTTCGTCCTATTGTGTCTATCAACCCTCGTGCGGACACGCTGCTATGTTTGCAAAGTTTTTAAAAAAGTTTCCCTTTCTCGATTTTGCTTTTTCTAGTCACAATAACCGTACGATAAAGTGAAAATGATTCGTTAAACGAGAAATTACACAAGATGAAATAAATAATAATTAATATTAATTTACTCTACACCACGGTGCGTCCGTTCGAGGGTTAAGGAAGCGTGAGAATAATAAAAGGGAAATGGTAGGAGAATGAAGAGAGTTCGAGCATGGGATTCGAATGGCTGGGAGAATTATAAATATAATAGCATTATAAATTAACGCGTAAATTTGTCGATGGCAGATACGAGGTGGGACCTCGCGTCGCAAAACTATTCCCAAAAAGACGGCGTCGCCATCAGCTGTCGCACCTTGTCCCAAGGGAAACGTGGTTTCTCCTCGTCCTCTGCGTACGCTGTTTAAACACATCGAACGTAGTCAGTCGCAAAATTCGTATCTGAGAAATCCGAGATAAGTAAACAAAAAAAAAAAACGATATTAAGCTTTAGAATGCATACCTGAAACACTGCGCGAATATCGTAGCGGTCGTCCCCTTCTGTTTCCCTGAACGCACATCATTCCGTACACCCGAATACCCGGGACGCTGGCGTAAGTTGGTTGATCGTGGCTCATAGGCCCCTCTGCGAAAAGAAAATACAAGTCGTGATGGTTGGCTAAAATTCGGTACTTTTGTCAAGACAGTTCGAGAGCTCCGTCTCAATCGCGTCATCGAAGCAACGTTTAAGAATTCAGGAGCCTCCCCCTGAGCCGCTTGAAGGGTAGCTGTGCATTTTACGTAGCTATCCATCTTTGATTTTCGATACGAAATCAACTAGGAAGCTTTCGGAGTCTTTCGCTCACCGAGTATGTTTGTGTCGGGACATCGGCATATCACGAGATAGTGAGACTTTCCCGTACGCACGTTCTGCAGCGCCAACAGGGACCAGTCCCGCGACGCTCTGCACTCTCTCATTTCGGCGACCGGCTCGCACGTTTTCACCAAGGTCAAGGCCTGAAACGAGCGTCGTATATACATACCATATATATATTTTTTTTTTCTATAAGTTTTCTTTCCTTCCGGTTAGATAAACCGCACGTTACGTAATCCCGTTAGCACGAATACACGTGTCACGTTGGAGCGGAGCTATTTTAACAGTTTAAGATGAAGCATTATCATGTCATTTGAGTGGGATGCGATTAGCGTGTCCGAGCAATCATTGATTACATTGATTATCTCCTCCGAGTATATCATGCGGTTCGAAAACCTCTGTTTACTGCAGAGCCGTTGCGCGGTACGCTACGTTTTACGGTACGTTATAATAATAAAGCCGCAGGAATATAACGATCGAGACTGAAATTACGTGAAAGCGGTCTAGGAGCAGCGCGCGCGCGGAAGTACGGGACGATCGTGACGAATATTTAGGCTCGGCCCTAAAATTCTTTTCGAGCAGCGATTCGTCGGTGTGCAAGTCACGGTTAATACACCAAACGAAAGTGAACGAGTTTTTCTCACGGCAGGAAACTCGCGTTAAGAGCGCCTGGGAGAGCTTCTCCGAGAGAGCCAGCCAGCCAGCCGGCCGGTAGGACGCGGCTGGTCGGTCATGCCGCCGCGCCGCGGGAATGGCGCCATGCCTCGGCTGTACCGTTTCCGTAATAGCTTCGACGCTTGAAACGCTAAAATAAAACACGACGCGCTATGGAGGAACGGCAAGCTTTAGTTTTGCGCTCCCGAACGGAAGCGCTCGAGATCCTCTCGATCGTACACACGTTTCGTTTTTATCCCGTGATTCGCGGGCGCGTAAACGAGTAAACGCCGTTCCCACGATGATTTCTTCTCTTCCTTCTTGCGCGCGGTAGAAGAAGAGCCGCTAAAAATATCTCGCGATCGTGCCTTTGTTGGATTGTCTCGCGGCGAACGATGTCCTCGATTCTTCTCGGTAATGAGAGAATCGGACAAAGGATATGACGCGTTTGTTGCAGAAATGGACTTTTTTTGGGGGGGGGATGACGAAACTGTGACGACGCCGCGACGGGGCTCCCTCGATCGCGCTTTTAGAGAAGAGGGAGCCTCGACACTGACCTTGGTTCGCTGATCGGTCACCAGCTCGGTCGTGTGCAGGTCGTCGCTGTCCAAGGATGCGCTGCAGGGGTCCCGGTACCTTCCGGGACAGGCGCAGAGCGGTTGCGTAAAGTTGAGCCGGACGTAGACGGCGTTGCACACCTGCTGGACGGCGCACTCCGGCAGCAAGTAGATATGCTGATTGTGCGGGTAGTAGTGATACTTGGTCGGTTTGGCGAGCGCCGCGCTCGCCCCCTCCGGCAGTCGTACCCCCGTCTGTTGAGGCAAAATCGCTGATAAGGCGACTCCTCGCACTTTGGCAATAATACGCGTGTAATGATAGGCCGCGCGCGATTTTACGAGGAATGGGCGTGACGCGAGCCGAGCAACGACCTTCCGGGTATCGATAGTAGCAGTAATCCCGCGTAGATCCGATTTCGAGTGGAGCTCTGTGATTAGGGGCGAGTCTCTTCCTAGAAAGTAACATATCGCGCTCTTTCGTCGATTGACATAGCTGTGTAATCCACGCGTTTGCTCAACTTGCTCCAATCACGCGGAGGAAATACCATAAACACGGTCTCTGGGAGATGTTTTCTAGGAAACGAGAGACGTTCTCTCTGGGTAATAAGAGCGATCTCTATATACGGAGAACTCGATCTGATTATGAAAAATGGTCGGTTTCTCTCATTTCGATGGCGGCGCGGCGCGGCGTGCAGATCTGATAGGCTGATCGCAAATGAGCATAGTGGAGCTAGTCGTTAACTGCAGCGAGATAATGACTCCTACGCGTTAGCGCGTGGTAACTCTAATGAGTCGATACAATGTTTCTGTGCCACGAGACGATTGTGCGACTTTTCACTTGTGCGAATTTGCACTTTCCCTTTATCATCCCGCTGGCGTTTAATTAAGCGTATGCAAATTGAGAAAGAGTTGATCGCGACTTCTCTCCTCGAATATCGATCCGCTCTCGTTAAACTAAGCCGTTGCGTCGGATTAGAGTCGCCGCGCGCGCGAGAAAAAGCGCGCTCTCGCTCGAAAAAGCGGCATCGATCGCTCGTTACGTCACGGATATTCTTCGCCTGTCAATAATCGCTCCAAGTGGAAGATGCGAACCGTCTCAAAAAGTGACAAGTCTCGGCCTCGTGGGACGGGTCTTTGGTATTTATCTCGGGTGAGAGAAGTTACACGGTGCCAATCGCGTGATGGAAATTGTTAGAAAGGAGGCGAACTACGGAGAGGAATAAGGCATGCAAAAAAATGCGGAATGTTCACGGAGAGTTGGGAGAGGAGACGAAAGAAAGGCCACAGCAGCGCCAGGCGAGGTACGCCGCGGTATCGATAGAGTACAAGATGGTCCGTGCGGATATCCATCGCCGGCCAACTTCCTGGAACGTGAGACTATGCAACCGTCGACGATAGCCCTCTTTGCCTTCGCCTTCGCCTTCGCCTTCGCCTTCGCCTTCGCCTTCCCCTTCGCCTGCGCCTGGTCCCGCTCTTCTTTACGACGTATCCGTTTATCTCGTTTACGTCGCTATCATCTCGCCCGATCCCTACTCTCAAAAAGTCTCTCTCCCTCTCTCGAATAAGTAATTGCTCGGAGTTTACGTAGGTTTCACCGTTCAGTCCCTTCGGGGACTCGCGAGAGATCAAATATTAGCACGCTTTCCGAAAAGGATCGAGGTAGACCGGAGATAGCCCTCTGTTACTCGACGGCGGTTATAAATAAATCTTTCTCGCGCGCGCAACTCCCTCCCCGCACATTTTGGCGAAATAAGAAGACACCGACCGCTAATCGGCGCGGTTTTTAGCGAAGTCAACGGTGTCCTTACGAGAAAAGGGTTCGGGATACTTCTCGGTCTCGGGAATCGACCGCATCCTGCGGTGAGGCGTTCGGTCGAGCATGAATGAAGGGAAAAACCGCGACGGCGCGGCCGTTCGCGGAAGAACGTCGACAGGAGACGAGAATTCCACAGCTTTCCGTGGAGAAGCGTGTCCGAAATGCTCTCTCTTCCCCCTTTGTACCCGAGTTCCTCATGATGTGGATGATAGCGTCGCTCACGGTGCCACAGTCACGGGTGAACGCGCTAATTGTGGATCGTCGAGGGACCCCGCGAACTTCGCTCTCTCTTTTTTTTTTTTCCTATCCTCTCTCGTTTCCAAGCGAGGTCCGCTGTCCGCGCCGTGCGATACAAACCGGCGATACCGCGCGTCGACCATAATCGGCGGTGATCCGCGTCACCCGCTCGATTCTGCCGCGCCGCACAGCCCGGGTCGACCCCGGAGGAGAAAGAGAGAGAGAGAGAGAGAGGCGTAAAACCGCCCGACTTCGAAAATAATGTCATCGCGTGCTGCGTAATCCACCGCGTGGCTCGGGCCTACAAAACGCTCGTTTATAAAGCGGTCGTTGACCGAAACGCGATCGCGTTCCTTCGAGTTCCTCCTTGCCTTCGAGTCACTTTGCCGGATTTATTTTGCGCGATTCTTCTTTCGGACGTTACGATTCTCTGCTTTTTTTTCCCTTTCTCTCTCTCTCTCTCTCTCTGTTATCTTTCCGCTCCTTCTGCGTTCCACGTCCGCATACCTAAGTATTTACTCTGTAGAAAAGTCCGTCCGTTTGTCGCTCGTAAGTATAGCGGTTCAGAGAAGCGGCGCGGCGAGATGAAGAAGAGATAGGTCTGAATAATAAAGTCAGGTAAACTAAGAGCATTCCAAGTGCGAGACGGATGATCGCCTGGAGGCCCAGTGATTAAAGTCGCGAGTATGATTCGATAAAAAGATCAAACTCCTTTTTGAATAATTTACTGATAACTGACTGGTTAATACGTTCGAGGCACGAGTGCCAATAAATTAAAGCGAAAGAGCCGACTATAAATAATACAAAAACGACGGGCATTTAATCAACCGAGCTCTCGCGGTGAAGAAAAAGAAAGCGTAATCGAATCGTTAAGATGATATACCGATGAGAATATACTACGCCTGTTTTTTCCACTGTCTCTTTTACATTTTACTCGTTCGACGTTCGCTTCTTCGTCGCGTCGCGAGGAAAATTCGTGAGAAGTTTCTTCTCTCTTTCTCTCGTAAGCTTCTTAGGCGTCGAGATTAGAGCGGAACCGCTAATTAATTCACCGTTTTTTCTTCTTTTTTTTTATTATTCTGCCTGTATGCAGGCGCGTGAAGAAGACTCGGCTCGAATTTTATTACGATATATTGTGGACAAATGCAACGCAAAGTGGCACAACACAGAGTGAATCGATTAAAGAGAGGGAATAGGCCGCGGTAAATTGTCCGTGGCGATACCGGCCCATCGCCCGCTATTCTCTTTTCCCCCTTGTGTTTCCTTTCCTACCTCCCCTACGTCTACGTCTTTTCGTTTATTTTCCTTTGCATTTTCTTTTCGTCTCGGCATCGTCACGTTCCACTACCGATATTAGCACCGGCTGATCCGTTTGCGTCACGACCGTGAACGCTCGCCCTCCTTTCGCCGTTTGCAGATTCGTCGAGCTAATGTATCGGCGTACCTGTGCAACGCGCATCGGCAGTCCTCGGCCACGAATTTTTAAGCGAGAGATGATTGATTAAATGGATCGATTAGCGTGAGAAACGGCTGTCACGGCTGGCACGTCGAATCGCGCGAGGAATGCAGCCTCGTGATTTTTAGGATCTATCGGACATACAATCCCTGCAAAGTAAATCAAATTTCCAAGTGTGTTTAACATTGACACTTCAAATAAACTATATACATACGAATGTTGCGCGAATGTGATTACATTTTTATATTTTATTTACTCTTCTTTTATAGTTTATTAGAAATTTAATTATTTTTTACTACGTTAAGAATAATCTTAATTTTTTTTGTGTAAGTGCTTGAAAATAATTTATTCGATGATTTGTACAAAGTTTCATTGTGATTGTCTAGTTATTTTGTAATTAAATAAATGAATAAGTGAATTTTGTTTATTTTACAAAACTGATCTCTGCATCGCAATGTAACTTATACAAATCGTCTTGAATTTAAGTGCTTAAATAAAAAAATTTAGATTTTTATTATCTCTTATTTCATTATTAATTATATTTTTATTAGAGCATATACATGCTTACTTCTTATTGAAATCATTTTTTACTCAGATAGAAAATCGCCGCCAAATTCTTTTCTACTACTTTCCAATGCAGCATGAAACAATTTAATCTATAATATTTTTTTTTCGCAATTTTCTTAACGTTTTGAGAAATGTTCTACACGACCTTAAAGTTCTCTTCAAAGAAAACTAAATTACTATGCAAATTAATATCAAAATGATTTATTGATATAAAACGTAAACAAGCTGCATATATATATCTTATATGCCAAACTGAGGATAAAAACGCTGAACGATCTCCGGAGGGTAATGCAAGGCCTCACATCATTGGCGCTTGGCGCCATGCGAATGAAAAAGATATCTCTTTTCGAGATTGCCGCAGGTATCGTAAAATCTAGAGGAAACCCGTCGTAAATCGCGCGGCGCGCGCGCGCGCGCGCGCGCGCGTGTGTGTGTGTGTAACGCAACGATCGCAACGTAATTGCGGTGTATCGCACGTCCGTTTAAGAATTAGACGGTCATTATCCGATGGGTAATTTCTGCGGTTGTATCCTCGGATATCACGGCGCACGTCGTCGTGACGAACCGTCGCGGATGTCGCGTTTCCGAGATCCTTTACAATACAATTATTAACCTTCGGGGAAAAGAACCCAACGGTCCGTTTACCGTTGCGCTCTTTTCACGGCTGTTTTTGTTAGATCAACAACGGCTGTGTGTAGAAATGCCATCGAGTATCCAGGCGCTATTATTAGTTGCGCACGAAACGACGGTGGCTATCGTTATCCCGACGCATCGTCGCACGAAGGCTATACGCTATCGATGGGAGGAGAATCCTCTGTATTTGATGAAAGAAAAAAGAAAAAGAAAAAAAAATGGCAACACGCGAATTTTTCGAGTGAGAACGCGATGCCCTCCTCGCCATCGTTGTCGTCGTCGTCATCGTCGTCGTCGTCGTTTACTCGCCTCAATTACGGCGCGCTGCACTTTCTATAGCGTGCGATCCCGAGAGATACGGAATTACTTAATCTCACACACGGTGAAACGCGTGAAAGCAATAAATATTGAATACCGAAACCGCGATGTTACGTGTCGGCTGACTCGACTAACGCGAGAAAGAGCGGATCAATCGGTTCCATCATCGAGCGATTTGTTCCTAACGGCCGAACGCGGCACACGCGCGACGCGCTTCCGATGCAGATGCAGATGCAGATGCAGATGCAGATGATCCTCGCGCTTCGGACGGGTCAGAGAGTCACGTTCCGAATCTTCGATGGAATTTCGTTACGGTAAACGCGAGGACCGTTTCCCCGTTATGCCGTTTGCGATCTTTCTTTCGATTTAATAATTTCATAATTTCGTTGTACCGCCTTCGGGAAACTGGGAACTGTGCTGGGGCGACGCTCCGTTACGCGTAACTCGGAAGCGCGCGCTGGCAGTAGCGAGGGGCAAAATTCCTATTCGGGACCGTTAGCGAGCTTCTCTATTTCTATCCTGCTCGCTAACGCGCGGCACGGGCCGCCGGCTGAAAGAGGCCAATCGTAAACGTCAGGATATATCGCCACAATGTTGAGATGCCGGCCGGCCGATCCGATCCTATCCGAGACGCAGCATCCCAAATACTCGCGGGACGGAAATTACGATGCCTATCTCGATGGCGAGCGAACGAGCGAGCGAGCGAGCGCGCGGCTAGAGAATCCGCGATCCGCCAGGTAATAGGTTTCTGCCATATAAGAAGCGGGATTATTCCAATCTCTTAATACGTTCGGCGGCCTACTTTGATTCGCGGTCTAATTGCGATTTGCATCGTTTGAAAAAGTACGCCTTCCTAAAAGCGTGCCGCGGAAAGTTCCACGATAACGACGTTGCGGCGCGGCGGCGGCGTGCCCACTTTATTTTGCAACATAGTTTCATTACCTATACAGGATGTCGGCATTTTATACCGCTAACGCCGAGGGTGGGGGTAATATCAACCAGGTGTCTGCCCTCGATAAACGTTTTCGATTATAAAGGCAAGACACTCGCGCGCTCACGTTATTCCGGCGATTCGGTTATTGTTCGCCGCTGAAGAAAGTACGATAATAAACGATCGCGCGGGCGCGCGGTAATAAATCAAACGGCGAGGGATTATATAACATTCGGAAACAGAGCACGGCCGATTGCGGCACACGCGGTAAAATCAGAAATTTGTGCCAATATTGAAATTTCAGCTCGACGACTACGCGATCGTTACCCTTTGGACCCATCCGTGACCGATGCACACGTGTGCACTGTAATAATCGTGTCTGACCGAGCGTGCTTCCTTCCCCTTACAGGGGACACGTTTACATTTAACACTCGGAAGAGGCACTGAATCCCCCACCGAGCAAAGAGACGTGTGCCGTTGCGCGACTCTTGACTCGACTCTCCTCTCCTCTCCTCTTTCCTCCTCTCTTTTCCCAACGTATACGAAGAAAAATGGTCTGTCTTACTTCACTTTTCCCGCCCTAGTGACGAGGGATATCCGAGGCGGGATTTCCCATACGCTAGATTCAGGGCAAAATCGGTATGCCGAGGCGCACGTTCGCTCGCTCGCACACGCGAACGGTTCCCAGCGATTTTCATTCGATATCAGGGATATGAATGGTGCGACTCGTATCACCTCCGCAACCCGCAATTACGCGCCGAGTCCCTCTTTCACATGCACACATTGTATGTTCATTTGCTGTACCAGTTTGCCACGCGGCTTCGCCCTGGAGCGTTGCGCTATACCATGTTACCAATTAAGGATGTACCGGACATACAGTTCTTGCAGAGTAAAATTTCGTTTAACATTAACAACTCAAATCAATTTTGTACGTATGAAAGTGTGAATAAGATTATATTTTGACACGGAAAAAAATTTGGTATCGAATCAACAGTTCATTGTTTCACATATAAGCAAGAATGTGAAATCTTCTTGGAAGAATTTGTAATCTTAAACAGACATAATTCGCTTGCGTGAAGAGAAAAAGTTTCTTCACAGCAAATTATGTCCGTTTATGATTATAAATTCTTTCAAGATTTTTATATTCTTGCTTATATATGAAACAATAAGTTCTCGATTTGATACTAAATTTTTCCCGTATATTTGATAAAATATTTTGATGTTCCTTTACTCTATTTGTTATTAAAAATTAATTTTCGTTTTCAATATTTAAAAAAAATCTCAATTTTTTATGCAGGTATTTAAAGTATTGAAAATGATTTATACAAAGTTTTACCAATTGTGTCCACTTCTTATTGAAATAATTTTTTAACCGCGTAGAAAATCGCCACCAAATTTCTTCTACTATAACTTTCAAATGCAATGTAAAGCAATCTGTAATTTTTTCATAATTTTCTAATGTTTCGAGAAATGTCTCGTACATCCTCAAGTCTCGTCCGTCGAAGAAGGTTCCCGGACCGGCCGACGCCGGTGATTAACTTTAATCGCGGCCTATAGGAACGGCGATTCTCCGTTCGTCTTTTCAGATCATAGCGCTGGCCACGATGCAGGTAGAGGAAGTGAATTCAATTAATCACGGATAATTAAGCCGCGGTTAATTGAATTTTCTTCCTGTCTCTATTATATCACACTCGCCGGCGAGTCTTACCATCTGACGGAGAATTAATTAAATCGCACTTGATTAAATTTACTCCTAATTAGACGCATATCTTATTCTTATTTAGAGAAAGAGAGAGAGAGAGAGAGGGGGGGTTCCTTTCGTCTTCCTCTTCCTTTCCCTATTAGTTTGCACCCAATTTAGCGAGAGCGACTCTCGCGGTCGAAAATGGAATATGTTTTGACGCAACCGATGTAACCGTTGGACGCGACACCATTCGCATGCGGCGGCGCATTTATTATTCGCATCGAGATGGCGATTCTTAATGCGACGTAATGAGCTTTCTTTCGGCGTAATCTCGGCGCGACCGTATGCTCTAGCCTACGGCTGCAACGCACCGCGGCCCCCGGCCCCCGGGCGCCGTGGCGCGGCGCATGCAGGACAGATAACTCCATCATGCGAGATATTACATACTCAATTTACGCATTGCCGTCGTTAGCGTTCGTGCGGTTATTACGGATACGTTGGAATACTTAATTATTATTAATGACTCCGCGCACCCCGTTACCTCGTGCGCGCGCGAGCGCGCGGCGCATTTACCGTATTCCGTTGAACGAAATCGTTCGTTTGTAATCAAGACGCGTTACGTTCGCTTATTTGATCGTAAATGACTCAACGGTTTCGTATACCATCGATATGCGCCGCCGTTACTTCGGCGAGGAGGCTAGAGGAGGAGAAAGAGAGTGAGAGAGAGAGGGGTGGGAGGGGGGCAGGAAGATGTATGCAGGAAGATCTTGAAGACATGTAAATTAGAGACGAGACTGCTAGAGGTCTGAGTGCGGAGAAGGAAAACACGGGGAAGAAAAGAAATGATTTCTCCCCCTAGTCATGAAAGATTTGCCTAAGGTGTGACCCAATTGCCTGATTCATCTCGCTTTATCGCGAACGAAGCGACCAGCGCGCGGCACATACACACACACACACACATACACTCGATTAACTTGGATAATTACGATGCGTCCCGTAACGACGTCCAGTCCGTATCCGAATGCCGATTACTTTCTCGTTTTTGCCATTTTGCACGCGCGTATCCGTCCACACATTCTCCTCCTCCTCCTCCGTCGTCGTCGTTGTCGTCTACGCGGCCGGGCACATTAGATACGTATTTTCTAGGTACGCGGAGGTACGTTACGGTGCACACGCTACTTTCTCGGTCGACCTATATGGGATTTTTTTCCCAAACCCCATACGATCCTCCATGTCGGCTGTATAACTCGGATCTGGGTTCCTTTCTATCGCGCATCATCGGGTACACGCTTTTCCGTGCTCGCTTATAAAAGTAGGGAGGGGGGAGGGGAGGATTGGCATGCCGCGGTAGAGTTTTGGGATTTTTCCATCACAAAAAAAGGAGGGGAAGGGAGGGATTTCTGTCGGCACTCGAGGAATTTTATAACACACACACAACTCGTGCGATAAGAGCGTGAACGTTATGAAGTAATAAATTTCTCCTGGAGCTCCTCCTCTCTTTCGTATTTCCTTTTCGATCCACTTGGAATAATTTGTAGGATCTAGGGTACCGATACTTTATGAGAACTCGCGCGGAATTTTTCCTACTGCAGATTTATATTATTCCGATGAGCCTGCGGAGTTTAATCTCTCTCTCGCATCGCGTAAATTAAAGAGGGAACTTTAATTACGGAATTATCCGAGTTACGCCGGGCATAAAACGTAATGAAACGTATTACAACTTATCCACGTTCCGCGAAACGGCGCGAGACGTTGAATGAACGAAGCAACGAACGAGAATATTTTTCTTTCGGGAGGGGGGGGGAGAATTCCTTCTCGCTCATCTTCCGGACGATTTCAGATTTTCTATAATTCAGCGAAATTCAGCGGATGACACGCTGCCTCAATCTTTACGTTAAAGCATGTAGGATGTCGACGTTTTCGATAATCATTCCGCGTTTGCGGCCTGTATGACTGTACTTTGCGGAATTCGCGCCAGCGCGGCGGTGGTGGTCGCGCGTCGCGCATCTCGGCGCGACCGGCTTAACGTATAAGCCAATTAGGACTCGATATTCTGTTCAGCTCGCGACCATTCATCATGCAGAGCGATTACAAGCCGGGAATCTGTGCCGTGAGTATAGTTAAGACTGGCGGCAGTTGAGGCAAAATAAACGGAACAATGCGAGAAACACGACTGGCATAGAGACGGTGCAGTCAACCGGTCGCTCGCTCGCTCGCTCGTTCGCTCGGTCGGTCGGTCGGTCGGTCGATCGGTTAGAATTAATGCGCTTACCTCGCTGGTGGTGGTGTAATTTGTTGTCAGTTTGATTTGCGGTCTAATCTTGCCGGGCGATTCCCGCGTCTCCTTGGCCGTCAAAGGCGCGGTGGTCGTGACATCGGCGACCGCGGCGGTTGCCGAGGCCGCTGATTTTCTCGACGACAGCACCGTGGCCGCGGTATGTTGAGTGGGCGAGATTATCCTCGGCGACGTCTCGGTGATGTAGGTGGGACTCGAGCCCTGCGGATCACGGGAGGTCGGGATGCTCGTCGTGGGGGACGACGCCGACGACGCGACGCCATCGTCGTCGTCGTCGTCGCCTTTGCTGTCGCCTTCGCCGTCGCCTTCGCCGCCGTCGCGATCGTCGTCGACGAGGACGTCGACAGCTTCAGCGTCGTCGTGCCACCGGACGTGGCGGCGGCCGTCTTCGGCGCCGTTGCCGTCGTCGTCGCCGTCGCGATCGACGAATGTAACGTGGCGGACGCGATTGGCCTGGACGCCGCCGCCGACGCAGTCGTCGCGGTGATCACCGAAGCGTTCTTGCCTCCTCCGCTCGCGATCGTCGTGGTCTTCTTGATCTTGGCCGTGTCGCCCTTCGACGACGCCGGTACGGCCGACGCTGTCATCAGCAGCAACGCCAGGCAAACGCAACACTGGATAGCCCGCATCCTTGCTATCGATATTATGGAAAGTAGCCGCTTCCGCTATCGTATTTTTGCTCGCGAGGTGCCTTCCTCTCTTATCGTGCTCGAGCGACGCTTTCCTTGGACCGGTTCGCTTAGGAAATCTGTGGGAATAAAAATGCGTGTTACGTTAGGAACTGTAGCGTTGAATAATTGTATTTTTCTCTCCCCCCCTGTCCCGTTAAGGCTGTTCTAGACAATCTGCAATTTACGTCAGAGTTTTCAGAATAGAATTCCTATCGTGATTACATGTATGCAGAATGCTTGCGCATGTATGCACGCGTGCATCCTTCCAGATATTTTTTACATCATGCGGCACATAATATAAAATTAGCAGCGGAAGTCTAGCTCGAGTTCTGACGTGAATTACAGACTGTCTTAAAGCAGGCTCAAACGGAAGATATTTTTTTCGAAGAGAAGTAGCTCGACGCGCGGCGTCTTCACTTTTGCGCTTACTTTCTTTGCATCGGAGTCTTCTTTCCATCTTTCCTTTTTTTCTCTCTCTCTCTCTCTCTCTCCTTTTCCCGTTTTCCCTCGAAAAATCGTCGCTTTCGCTTTTCCGCGTCGATGAGGGAAAGGATTGTAGATCGCGTATCTCTGCGGTTTTGCCGAGAGATTACACGATCGCGTATTATGGGATATAATGTAGAACGTTAACGCATTTTCCAGAGTACGTTGTCCGAATGTGCGCCTCGGAACGACCTTAACAGGATATAGGTAGGAGCTCTCGCTCTCGCAACGGTAATTAGATTTTTCTGAGCGCGGTTGAAGTTCACGATGAACTCGAGTACTACACACGCCACTTGGTCGCGTACGCGAGACGAAGCTCCGTATAATTCAGCCTCCCTTTTATCATATTACAATCTTTGCTCTCCCTATATAATTTTCCCTCTGTCTATCCGCGCTTTATATCTTTATATTCGTATTACACTACTAAATGAAATACAATCTTTTTTTTTCTCTCTCTCTCTCTCTCTTTCTCTCGAGCACGATAATGTGCAGGTAATAGCACGGGGAAATATAATTTCTCGTTCGTCCGAGAGAAAAAGAAACGTCTACCGTGCGAAATTATGCAAATATGGAGAACGACCGAGAGGTAATTGCTACGTGTCAAGTTCGACTCGGCGAGTGAAAGAGAGAGAGAGAGAGAGAGAAGGACGGCATGAAAATTCTCTCGTCGCGACCAGAATGCCGCAATCTAACCGCTGCTGTTGCGTTACGATGGATTGGCGAAATCGCTTAGAGTTTCCGTTGTGAAATGTATGTCCGAGATGTTTTCCAATTATAGCGTCCTTCCTCGTTCACCTGTGCCCCTTTCGAGAACGCGCGGAGAGCCCGCGAGGTCGCTCTTCGCGTTCTCGTAAAAATTTCTCGGTTTTTTCTCTTCTTTTTTTTTTACTTTAACCGGACGACCTTTCGCCGTAACTGACTCGTACGTAATCTCTCGATCTTTTCTCCGCGGTCAAGCAGGCCGACCGCGTTTTTCCCGTCCGAAACGACGTTTACACGTCGACAGATAGGAGAGTCAGGTGGGGCGAGGAGAGATGGATAGTTGGGAGAGGCGCGGGTTTATTTGTTCGTCTTCCTGGATGTCCGTGCATCGGTCCATGGCGAGCTGACCGCTTATCTGCCTGCCTACCTACGTATTTTCCTTTCACGTGCTCGATCTTGTCCGCGCGTCGGTGCTTGTGCCGCAACAGTTATCGCACGTATGCCATACGACACTGGTGAAATTGGGTCATTCGGTACAAACCGACCATACGAGCCGTTATCTCGTTGCATTTGCAAGGCCGTATCAACTGCGCCCGCCCGCGCGCGCGCGCGCTCGCTCGCTCGCTCGCTCGCGAGTAAGCGAACGAGCGGGTGCGCGAGCGGACACCGCGCGCTTCAGGCATCAGATGTTAGACATTACGCTTCATTAGAATATGTATCTCACGTTGCTGAATATGTACCTGCGACGGATGCGCGCGACTCGGTATAACGGAAGCGAGAATGTGACACGGACTCTACGAATAGAAAGAGTGTGTTCCTATCGTTTCGAGCGGACGGACGCGCGCGCGCGCACGCGCGAGATATCGCGATAAAGGACGCTGATTAAATCGCGACGGCTTTCGAAACTGTAATGTGTCGATTACCGCAAAATCTCTCACGAGCGCTAGCTCCTCCGCGAACGTAACTCTCGAGAGTACACCCGAGAGTTTTGTGCGTTCTATTCGCTGGAAGGAGGTCCGATTGTTTGCCAGTGGATGAAATTTACGCACAATGGCAAGCTGTCCGCTATTCGGGAATATTTTTCGTATTACTCCGCGATTCCTGCCACATTCCGCTCCTCCTTCGTCACGGTAAACCGCACAATGTAGCGGGCGGAGAATGAGTTTCCACGCTTAAACCGCAAACAAAGTTTTTATTTAACATTCGCGACATCGGCCACTTATGCGAACAATATAACAATTAAATTATTTTCTTAATGAGGGAGGCGGAGAAGAAAAAAAAAAAAGACCTATAAAGTTATAGTGGCGAACGGTAAATGCAGTTACATAGAGAACGAGTAAACAAAAGACGATAAAACGGTTGTACACGTGCTCGTGCAAGTGTTACAATGATATGAATCGCGATTTAAAACGAAAACGGTAAGTTATATGCGTTATGGAGATGAAATTATACAATTATTATATCTCTTTCTCTCCGTCTCGAGCGCATTTCTCTCCCGTCTCATTAGCAATTCGTACACGGGGAATAGTTACACAGGCGAGCGGTGAATAATTTCACCATTAATGAGTAGCTCGCGAGAGCAACGTGCATTAATTTGCTTGCGCAAATAAAACGAACGAGTCACGGATCGACACGTATGTATTTGTTTCGGCAATTTGTCGGACTAACGAGACCGAAAGGAAAGCGCGTGGCGGCGGTGGTCGGCTGTGTGTAGACAAAAGCGCGTGCAATTAGCAATGGATATAAGCACCGAGACGGAGAGAAAGATAGCACCGCGAACGGGGATCTCGTAAAATCGTTCGCGTTTCACGTCTCTCGCGTTCGCGCGACACATAAAGGATCTCGCGCGATACAAAGGCGCAAAGGCGCGCGCGAGCGAGCGAGAGACAAAGACGCGACGCGGCCAGACGACTCGCGTCAACGCTGACGACGTAACCGCCTAACGGGTCTTTTTGTTAAATTGGCCTAACGCGTTGCGTAGCCCTTTTCCTCATTGTAATCTCCTCGCGGTTAGCGTCGCGTCATTCGCCACAGCCGAGTCCGAGCCGATTCGCGCGAGCGCGCGCCCGTGGAAGCTGACGGATGCACGTACGTGCAACATCAAAGAACACGCGCGTCATCGTTCCGCGCTGCACCTTTAAAGTAACATGTGTAAATCGCGTACGCGTACGCGAGCTGTTGACTGACTTATTTTGAGGAAGCGCGGGGCAACTGTCGAAGGGATGAGCCGCGAGTAACGCGAGGCAGATTTTCTTTTCCCGGGTGCAGGAAAATCGGCTGGTTCCACGAACGATCCACTAGAGATACACCGATAATAATATATCATCGTCGCGTTTCCTTCTTCCCTTCGCTCTTCTGAGAAGCTTTCTCGCTCGCGACGAGAAAGAGGCTGAGAAGAAGGCGTATGTAAAAAGGAAGGAAGGCGCGACGATTATCTGGAATGAGACACTCGATAATAATGAATATACACCCACCGGGGCTCGATTCGCATCGGTAGCGCGCCCGGTAGTTGGACACGTAGATTGTAACGGAAATACGAGAAGCAAAGTCGGCGGTCGCGATCGGAATGTTGTTCCCTCGGTATCTATCTGCTTCGCGGCGTAATCATCGATGTCGAACGAACATTGTACGCAAAAACGCATAAAAAAAAAGAAAGGAAAGAATAAGGAGGAACGCGCAATCTGCGATGCACAGTTTTTTTTTCCCAATCAAGTTAATTCGTACATCTGACGAAGTTGCGAATTTGTAGACACGAAATGCCATTTATATATAAAAATAGAAATCGCAATTGTAGCCGTCATTCCGTGACCGCCAGGCAAGATAAAAAAAAAAAAAGATTGCGATCGGTCCATTGTCAACAATTATGGCAAACCCGTACTCGTTTCACAGTTCCGTTATCTGCAGTATGATAGTAGTCACGAATAATAGCTACTAGATAACAAAGTGCACCGAGAGAAAAAAAATTACTCAATTTTAATAAATGCATGTTTGTATAATTGTAATAAAAAATATTTATTAAATATAAATAAATAAATTTATTTAGTACAAAAACCACTAGTTTAACTGTCGTGTTTTTTATCGAGTAAATATTCATGTAGCGTGAGTAAATCTTTCATTGCAATTATTCAAACAAATATTTATTAACATTTAGTAATTTTTTCTCTCAGGGTGCGTTGATCATCTCTCATAATTATTTTGATGATCCAATAAAATTACATTTAGATCTGTATCCAGCTAAATTTTGAGATATTTTAGCAGAACTGTCTCTTTTTTCGTGAATCTATTGTTAACAATTTGATTGTAGTATCTAGAAATTTAAAAGTTAGATCGGAAAATAATTTTATGTCAACTATCAAAATAATACCGCTGCGTAAAATTTCGACGTTCTGGCAACCAGTTTAAACGTCCCATATAAATTTTTTAATTAATTTCTTCAACATAATTATTTTCAAATCTGTATTTCAGCAAAATTGTTCCTTCCGACTAAGTAAGCCAACCGTTTCTATTCATATTTCTTTAATTTAGTCAGCGCAAACTAGCGAAAGATGATAGAAAATCATTAAATCTGCAGATGACCGTACACACTACCTCGTACGTAATAAATAAAAAGATGACAGCTGAATGAGACTCGATGTTCTCACGATATACACCGCTATCCCGTATCCTTATTAATATGTAAAGGAAAAACATGAAGAGTTCATACCTCGTGCGGCGCGTATAGGTAGATTGACCCTCGACCTAGACTTTCGTCCTCGCTCCACCTTGAACGCGACCTCGACCTCGACCGCGATCCTTGATAGGAAAGAAGGAAGGCGTACTTGTCGCGGTCCCTGCACGCCTGCACTGAGATAGAGAGAGAGAGAGAGAGAGTGAGAAAGAGAAGTCAGCTCTAATCCAATCGTTCCGCGACCTCGCCCTCGTCGTCGTGGTCCCTGATCCGCTTCCGTCGGCCTTTCCTCCGAAAAAGAAAGAAGAGAGTTCCTCTGCGACTCGCACGCTACCGACCGATTACACGAGGGAGGAGGAAGGACTGCCGTGTTCGACAGTCGACGAAGGCGGCTGATGACGATTCGACAGGCGCTACCACGATCACGCGACTCGAACTGCTGGCAGCCAGGATCGCGACGACAAAATTCCGTCTTGCACGTCTCTACCCTCTTCCGCGTTCCGCAGCTCTTCCGAGGCCGTGAACCGTACCGCTCGCGCGAGTCGTTGCCGCGCTATTGCTGCCGCTATCGCTGGTGGGTAGTGTTGTTGCTGCTCGATGACCGGTGTGTGTGGTATGGATGGAAGGTAACCCGCGATGAGATTGTTTCGGGGTTTGCGCCCGACTGCGGCCTCGCGTAGGACGCTACGTGCCTATGAGTCCCCGCTAGTCCCACTTACCAACCAACCAGAAACTGCTCGGGTATACTCGGAATCCTAAGCTGCATCTCCGCCAATCCACCTTCCACTCTCCTTCCCTCCGTCTCTCCTCATCGTCGTCGTCGTCGTCCTCGTGCCCGCCGCCGCGCCGCCCGCCACCACCGCCGCCGCCGCCGCACGAGTTCCTCGGTTCCGCCGCGCTCCTCTTCGTCCGCGCGGCCGGGATTTACTTGTGCTTTTCGTCTTTCGGCCCCGCCGGAAAGCAGCCGATGAAAGACGCGGGCAAGTTTTGCGGGCTGAAACCGGTCGTTTCTGGACCGCCAAGTACCTCTTAATCAACCGTCACGACGGTTTTGCCGACTATTAATTGATATTAGTGACAAGTTACAAGGAGAGAACTCCTCCTCTTTCTTTTTTTTTTCTTTCTTTTGTGTAATTGGAAATCACGAGAGAGAGATACTTACTGCTCTTTGAAGTAGCCATTGGCTGTCCGCCGCTTTGATCTTGGGAATATTATCCCGGGACCTAATAGACCTCGACTCAACTCCCACGTATCTTCACCTTTCGAATAGAGAGAAATTTCCGCGCGCGCTGCCTCAAAGCTATAAACTTTCTGCTCATCTTCCGCTCATCTTCCACGTAGGACTTACAGTCTGATAAATTGATTTATATATATTTGTTGATGAAAACTAACAATTACGTGCGCCGGTAATGGAACGGGAGAAAATGACAGATAGACAAAGATTTATCTTCCTCTCTTCTTTCGATTCGATAAAATCATATCCAAGAGAGCTCGGAAAAACGCAGAAGCAAGTGTTACAGCGGATCTAATTTAATTGACTTAATTATCAGGTAAACATAAATCGCGAATTATTTTAGAAAGTTCAAACGTGCCCGAGACGCGAGCAATCTGTCGACACGTCGAGCTGTGTTTTCATCCTTGTAAATCCAACACACCGATAATTATTTTTGCGAATCGCGCGAGAGAGAGAGCATACCTCACTGTTATTACTTCGTAGTCGTCGTCGTCGTCGTCGCCGTCGACGACGACGATGGGCTCTCGCTTTATCGCGATTTTTTCATCGTGGACACGATGTCGAGTAACACGTCGGGGGTACATACAGCGCGGCCTTTCTCCAAAGATCGAACGCGTATTCTTCTCCGGCCGCGCGCGATTCATCTCGGTGAAAGTCGGTGCGGCTATCTGTTAGGCATAAGATTTGACGTCGACGCTAATCATTGTCTGCGGTGCGCAACAACCGCTCGGCCATAGTTCGCGTGTTTTTCTTCGCCACGGAGGCAGAAGCGAGGAGAACGTCTCGGCGGAGATTCAGCGCCGATATCGGCGGCCCCCATCGCCCGCGAACGCAGGCCTCCACAGCTGGCCATTAGGAATCGGAAAAACTGACCCGCTCTTTTATACCCGCGCGTGGCTTTTTGCGCTCGAAATGAGGCGAGTGCGGTTCGCGCCTTCGGAAAGAGAGGAACAAATAACGCGTAGTAAAAAGAACTCGGAGAAGTGTGTCGGAAAACGATGCACGGCGCTCCGCGCGCGACGTAGAATCGCGCGCCGGTTTCTTCCCCGGGCATGGCCCGGGGATGCGCATAGAGAGATTCGTGACTGACGAAGGAAAATATCCCGACGCGCGTCCATGTGGCGAGAGTGCGCTTATGAAAACACGCGATGCCCGAATAAATTTTCACCGGCGAAAAAAGCCTTTTCATATTCATAAGAGAATTCGCTTTCTAAGCTTTCCATGCGTTAGCCGTCCAACTTTTACAACGATTATTGGTGCATAAAAAATTATTGGGGAATCAAAAATAATGGGATAATTCGTGGGGATTTGTTTCAAATGGAAATATGATTAATCGTCTTCGGCGAAAACGCTCTGCTGAAAAATCAAAGTTTCCTTACATTGGCGTACGTTATAGGATTAAAGTTATAATTACATCTTATAATTAAAGTCTCGATCTCGTTTCCATTTTAATTACTCGTTAAATTAATACTTATTCATTTCAATCAATTTTAATTCGTTCGCAATGCTACGTATCGCGAGTAATCGCGCAATTAATTAATATTGACTTGTTCGTTTGTGTTTTTTTTTTTTTTTTTATCTGCAATATCTACCTTTCTGATCACGCAACATTATTATTGCATATTTGAACGAGCAGCCTCTTGAAAGAGAGAGAGAGACACACAAGGTTCTTCTAGGGAAAGGTCGCAACTTGATCGCGGGTTAATTAGTTGCGATTTTTTGACCGGCCGCGGCCGTTCAAACGCACCTTCGGCGCGATTGCGCGCCGCGCGAGAGAATTCTCTATTCGGAACTCGAGCCAAGACTGCGCGGCGCGGCGGTAACGGTGCCGTGCAGATGGTAACGTGCGCAACAGCGGAGCATCCGCGAGTCGCGGGTGATGGACCGTGACGTTCTCACAGATAACTCAACGGCTTCCGACGTCCACTCGCGCTCTGTCAGTGCCGAGTTATCCGGGGAATAACTCGGCGGGAGAACCGCGGTCCCCTTTGCGGCACCCTCGCGCGAAGGGAGGCAGTGGGGGAGCATCCGATTTTCGATTTAATATCCGATGTAAAATATCAGAAAATTACTTTTTCCGAAGAGGGAAAGGACGGGGAGCGTAGGTACCGATATTGAGAGCCGGTAACGCGTGCATCTGTAACGAAGACGTTGCGAATTTCTTCTCGAGAAAAATTCCTTAGTCCGCTCTCGGAGCAATGTTCATCTTCGATGAGAAAGATGATTAGAGTGACATTTAAGAGATGCCGGTGTGTTTGGTTTTTATTTGTGACGTGTATATTGCGGCAAAAGAATTTTTTTATTTCAAGAGATTTAAACAACGTTGTTGTATCGTTTTTTTGTATTTCACATAGAAAGATGAGCAATGATCAAGTTGGTTAAAATAGTAAATTAGCAAAAAAAAAGTTTTATTGTTAAAATTAAATAATCATGTTAGTGTTTTTTTTTTTAAGTCGAACCATCAACAAGTATATTTTGCTAAAATCGACACTTGGTATATCATTGATTGATCAACATTCTTGATGTATTGTTGACATTGCAATGATATCTTCTTTATCGACCTGCGATAGATCAGCAGCTTGCTTTGCGCATTCTTATCCTTGATTCTTACCCGCATCCTCGACGATCTCGAAGATCGACAAATCACAGAAATGTATAATAATTTTCTTAATTGATTTCGAATCGATAACCAAATCTCTCCATTAACGAAATTATTTTTCTCAAAGAAGAAACTGAAGAAAAGGACAAAAAGTGTTGCTTCCACATAGACACGCATATATTTATATATACTTTTTATTAAGTTAAAGTAAAAGTAACAAATAACATCGAGAGAGTCTTCCAAATCGTCTTGCGATGCTACCATATACAATATACTCCCCGAATGAAACACTTTCGGAAGACCAGAGACGAATATATATATGTACAGGTTTTAAAACGACTGCGACGCTAGCTGCAACGTCCGCAATACTCTACGAAGCGGCATAAAAAATCGGTAGCGCTATAAAAAAAAAAGAAAAGACTCGTCGAGGGGCGCGATAACTGATGACGCCCGTGTTACATTGCGGGAATACGATGCGATCGTTTCGAAATGTACTGTACAAAGCTTAGGCGGGCGCGATATTCTTCTTATAACTCTATATATCTTCTGTACATAACTTTTTACACTTAGCATTCGCCAACGCCGCTGGGGATTGTACATGGCACGGCATCACATGGCTGGTACAGCCGACCGATCGACACGTATGTTAATTTCCCGTTGTCCGCGATTCCTACGTGACGCTTCCTGTCTACGGAGTGGATCAAGAGCGTCGAGTACCACACTTCGTTCGAGACGAGAGAGAGAGAGAGAGAGAGAGAGAGAGAGAGAGAGAGAGAGAGAGGAAAAGAAGAGGAGGAAAAATTTAAAAGGATTAGTCGGAAGAGCGTACGGATGAGCTCTCCTCGAGAGGTCATCCGAATGCGCTCGTCGCCACGACCGGTTACGATTGAAAGCCGCCTCTGCGATTTTACAACACCGTTTCGACAATCGGCGAGTACCAAATGGCCAATTGTTGCGCGCTTGAAATAATGGACGAGAGAGGCCCGCCGTGGTTCGGAACCAACCGTCTTTCTCTCTCTCTCTCTTTTTTGTTTACGGGGTCGTATGGTAAAGATATACTCTCTAAATCGGAGTCAGTATATTATTATAATTTGATTTCAATGTTATACTTGTAATTGCATCAATCAGATATACGCACTGTCTTTCGGTAATAATAACGATTGCGATCGGCAAGAGTATCCCTCTCTTAAGCGAGATTGCTGAAAGACAGTGAATAATCGCTGACGATCGCAGTTATAAGTGTGGCACTGCAAATCAATAAGGTTTCACTGATTCAGACTTTAAGAGTGTGAGTAAGTCCGTTGAATGACGGGTCCGTCTCGGTGTCGCGGCGGATTTGCTTGCGTTTGGCAGACATCCATGCGATTTCTCAGATGCCGTAGGTCATTTTGTCGTAGCCGTGATACGGCACGCAGTAGCCGCTGTACGTCTTGATCTCCAGGACGCCGGCGTAGGATCGCGCCGGCGAGGAACCGGGATCCGTGTGCCGTCGTGGGCATCGGTGCCCGCGGGGGCACTGGCAGAGTGGCGAGGCGTTCACCTCCTCGAGCTGCGAGTTGCGTCTCTTGCGCACGGTGAACAGGCGGCAGGGCTCCTTGTGCTGGCATCGTATTTTCTGCAAAGCGATAAAATCTTATACAAAACCTATTTGTGAAAGGGAGAAAGCCCAAAGTCACGACGAAATGTAGGGATACCGAGTGATAGGTCGATGGATAGTCACTGATTATCAGTAGCATAGTTGGGACTGATGATCAGAATCAGTGATCATCCATTGATTCAGATTTTTTAGAGAGAAGCTCTTAAAAAATTGCGTTTCGAGATGAATGCTCTTCCTTATTTCCGACGCGTCGACTTACGCTTTGCGGAGAACAGGCGAATGCGTAGACAAAGCCTTGATTTCCGTCCGGCGATCTGTGTGGTTGCCTACGTACTAGGTATGGCACGCTATTTGGTCGACATCGACAGTAGACTCGTTGCACCGTCGCGTTCAACGGGCCACCTCCGGGTGCTAGGGTCCACGTAACGTCCCTGTGATAAAAAGTCAGGATAGTTCAATATACGCGAACATGCAATTTTGATCGATTACTCGGATTCAACATTTTTTGAATTTGTGCATTGCGTCATTACGCTCGCGCGCGCGCGCGCGCGCTTTTAAAAAGAAACATTCGACAGGGGATCGTAGAAAATGTTCATGGGACGGTAAAGTGGAGGAAGCTAAAGCTCCAAGAAGGCATTGTGGAATCGTCAAATCCGAGAATGCGTGTCGTGATCTAACTAACTTGAAGTAATGACAGATGGGAAGTCGTTTCACGGGCTCGCAGAGCTTGTAGCGGCGCGTTTTATCGACGATCGTGTGTCCGTCGTCCCCGTGAAGACTGCTGGGGCAGGCACGGCCGTTCGGGCAACGACATTGTCTCTCGACCCACGGTGCACCATATAAATCCACCTTGCTACATACCTCGCTCCGGTCCGCGCACTCCGGTAACTCCTTCTCGCTGTTCTGCGCAAACAAGCACCCGCGTCATTAATAAAGCGATTGACGCTCGTTCGCCTTTCGCAGAAATTCAATTGTCTCCCCCGGCCGATCCGGAATGACGATTTTATCACTTTGTTTATTTCGCGACACGAGCGCAAAATTATACACTCAAAGTGTGTCAAATTGTATCGGTTGAATCGAGCAGCTGACCGATATCGGGAAATCTCTATACGTTATTAATAAACGTCTGGACATAAAACGCGCGCGCGCGTTCGTCTCTGCCCCGTGGGCCCGGCCGGTACGGTAACGGAATTATTAGTAGGACGATTATGATCGCGGCGATTGTACCGTTGCGTAATAATAAACGTCTGAACGTGCCGTGTCGCGCTATGGGACCACGGTGCTTAATGAAATAAACGGGACGATTGCGCACAAGACTCGTAACTGAAGTATATCCGCTCTTTCTGCCGACGATACAAAGTCTGCTATAACTGGACTATTTAGATGTTGCCAGTCCATTCATTGAGGCAATCGCGTACGTCCTGTCCGGCCTATCGTCATCGACGAGACGCCAACTACCGTAAGGCGAATCTCGAAATATCTCTCCTCTCTCTCTCTCTCTCTCTCTCTCTCTCGTTAGATATTTTGCTTACTTTGCATCTTAAATCCTATTTTCGATTCTTTATAACAGTTTGCGTAACCGCGGAAGCTTCAACACCCACGGAACCTTCGCTCGGCGCTAATTTTAATACCAAATTTCGTCATTCACCGAATTAAAAATTATCTACTTTCGAATCTCTCCAATCCTTCCTTCGTAAATACGTTACGGATTTACGGACAAAAAGAACGGAATAAAGAAGAAGGAAAAAAAAAAGAGAAGAAGAGAAGAAACGCTCTTCGAACGATCACGCGCGCGCGGTTTCTGTTAACGCGCGATACGCGTTTATCGAGGTGCACTTCGATAGTGCGTGAGTCGAAGTAGTTGAAGCTACGTGGCCATTCAGCGAAGAAACGTTCGAGGAAATGGTCTTCCGCCGTTTTACCGCCGACTGTGAGCATTCGACTTTTTGCTATGACCATCCGTTCATCTCGTTTGTCTTTTTGTCCCTCCCCCAGCTGTAGTTTCTACTATTACTACTACTACTACTATTACTATTATTATTATTATTATACCGCTTACTACGATCATTCGTCACGGCACAATGGACCGAACGAATAGCTTTTTATAGGGAAAATCCTCCTTCATCTCGTTCCTTTCGACATCTGTTCGCATATATTTACGTGCCTAAAAATTTTGCTCGCAGCTTCCAAATTATTTTCCGTTCGATAACGCGTAGCAACGAATTGTAGAAATCATTTAAAAATTTATAGAACATTTTGTTTATTTATAACAATTTTATAAGAGGCAATATTTTTTGTAAGATCTCGATCTTCTGCATACACATGAAGTGTTTTTCATCGAGTTATTGCTACGTAAATAAATTTACGGGTTAATGTAATTCGTCGAGTTTCCGAAATAATCTATGCGGCCATACGCGCAGACGGAATATATAAATAATGTATAATTAGTGGGGATTGAAATCCCCCTGAGGATGTTTTTAAGCCGGTGCTCTGATCCATCTCACGGCATTATATTCCGATTTCAATCGCTTCCGATTGTTAATCGTGTTTGTCCGCATTATCCTTCCCGCGCGGCCTTCCCTACGCATCTCTTTATCCCACTTCCGTCGGCTCTGTGTACGAGCGAAAGAAAAGGCGAAGCGGAACGAAAGGCGAAGGAAGTTTTTGAAGCTGATATAGCGACAGCGAGCAGCGGGATTCACGCACATACACGCGCACGTACACGGAGAACGGCGGTAAACTAAAATGGGATAATAGAAGGACCGGAAGGGCGCCGTAAACCATCCGGAAGTTCTCACGCGTCTCTCGCTTCTCGCACGGCCGCAATGAAAATGACACCTGGCACTCGGGATGGACATACTACACGAAGGCAAAGGAGGAGAAGCAGGAGGAGAAGAAGGAGGAGGAGGAGGAGGAGAAGGAGCCGCTAGGCATCGGCGACGACGACGACGACGACGACGAGAGGAGAAGGGCCGCGCGAGACGAGGAACGAGATGCGGAACAAAAAGAGAGAGAGAGAGAGAGAGAGAAAAGAAGAAAAGAGAGGCAAGACGCACGACGACGCAGGGAATCTGGTCGGATGGATGGATGGATGGCGTTAGTAAAAAGAAAGATCGCTCGCTCATCGTTCCATATAGCCGTACCGGATGTCTCTAAGCCTGGAAATCTCACCGTGCGATCAAAAGCGTAATGGCACTGGGTGCTCCGTATAATCGCCAGGATAATTAATCGCCCCACTCGATGCGTATCTACTAATTGTCCAAAGAGACGATACGCTTAAATTATGAATGAAGCGATCTACCCGGAAAGAGGATTACCCTCCTCGACCAAATTATTCGTTTATAGCTCGTAACGTGGAATCAATAAATCCCTCCTCCCCCCCCTGCTTTAAAAATGATTTCAAATAATAGAAATATTGAATGAGAAGGAATAGGTCATTCTTGGGATATTCCTTTCAAAAAAAATCCTATTTTCCAAGTAGCATTTTTCGACCATACCGGATATCCTCTTCAATTGTATTTTTCTGCTCTTTTCTATATTTAGAAAAACGGCACAGGTAGGTGCGTAGGCATACGATTGTTAAAGATCACTATTGACAAAAAGACAGAGAAAGAAAGAAAGAGAGAAAGAAAGAAGGAAGGGGAGAAAGAAAAAGAGCGCGAGAAAATACGCAGAATAAGAAAGGAAGATTTGTTTTTTTTTTTGTTTTTTTTCCAAGAGCAGAGCGGACTCTTCTCTACTTGGCGCGATTTCGTGGGGCCGCGTGATTCTCGTCCGATATGCAAGGGAGCAGTTTTCTCTCCTCAACGACATCGTCGTCATCTCCCCACCGTGTCGTTCCTGCGCACGTACTCTCGGCCCACGTGCGTACGTACGTATCTACGATACGTCGTACTTGGATGTCGCGCCTGTCCGCACGTGTATACCTACGCACCGCGTACCCCATAGGGGACACGTATGCACGCACGCACGCACGAACAGACGCACAGACGCGACGCACACGCGCCTATACCGTCGACACGTAGGTGTTTACAGCAACGACAGCAGCAACAGGTTCGAGCATCGAGTGGGCGCCGCTCTTTGCTAACGGCTACGTTTCCCTCTCCTTCTACTTCCTGCGCCTGTAAGCGGACGATTTAGCTTCAAATCCTCGGAATGCTACCCGAGAGTATATACGAACTTGCATATATATATATATTGTCGGAGAGACGTGTATCGACATCGAGACTCGATGGCGCACGGTCCAAGTGTTTTCTGAAAATCGAGAGAGGGAGAGAGAGAGAGAGAGATGTGGCACCTATTGAGAAAAATCCACGTTAAAAATATAATAATCGGCTGTCGAGGATCGTGAAAGATCCGGCGACGAATTGGCCGCGCGAGATTCCGTCCCACCATTCATATTCTCGGCGATTCAATTGCGTGCGGCTCGACCGACTCGCCGGGATTAGGTCGCTAAACGTTTAACCGCTTTCTGGAGCAATTTAAGCGCTAATTCGTTCGTGGAAACTTAATGGAGTGAGTAACGTAATATTAACAGAGGAAAATTTGACAGGCGAGTGACTCGAAGAGACGCTCGTACGTAACATCAGCTTCACGCGCTACGCTTCGACTCGATTTTAAACGTTATCTTCTACCGAGAGGATAGAAAAATTTAAGGGATGCGATATCAAAAGCTGCTTCGGTTCGTGTCACTTATGTAAACTCGAGTATCGCCTTTCGTTTTGCTAAATATACTTAAACGTGCGACTTACATGCGTATCGGTCAGCTAGTCGTTCAACATATTTGTATCAGAGGCTACGTAACAGTTACATAATAATATATATATATAATGAATTAGGAAAAGCAGGAAATTATATATATAGTTGTAATATACGTAGGATACATAATATTAAGGATTGAGAACGGCAAGAAACGGAAGTTGGCGTGGAGGAGTGGCTTACCCCGACTTGGTATAGCACCCTGGGCTCCTCGTGGTTCAGCCTGTGCTTCCGGTTACGATTAATCAGATCGATCTCGACCGTCGTGTCGTCGAATTCCTGCAGCTCGGCGTGGTACTTGCTCTCGTCGATGAACAAATACTCCTTCAGGTACTCGTCGTGCTCGACTCTCAACGGTAAATCGAAGACTTCGCATTTGCTTCGGCGGACCCCGATGATCGCCAGGAGGATATAGAGCAGGTGCCGTATCGTTTTACCGGTCATCGTGTCGCGGCCAAGTTCTTCCCGATAAAGAATTCCGATCGAGAGAATCGGCGATCGCCTGTTTGCGCGTGTTTCTCTCTCTCTCTTTCTCTTTTTCTTTCTCTTTCTCTCCGGAGGGAACGTTTGCTGCGTTAGGTGTTTTACTCCACGGTAGGGGGGGATACGATAAAAAGAATGGAAGGGGGAGGGGGGTTTCGATACGTTCACCTTCTTATTTGCGCGACAAGGCGTTCAGAAACGAGCGGGAGGAGGAATACTCAGGGAATACTCATAGCAGAGATACAACACGGATCGAGAAAACTCCAAGTCGAAGCTCGTCGCCGGTCGTCCGCCACTGCTACTTGAAGTCCATCTTCGTGAATTTCACAAACGCGAGTCTTTTCATTGATCGATCATCGGGGCGAAAGCGGAAAAGGGTTTTTCCCTATTTCGAGGATCTCGATTCGGACGCTCGTCCCGGAGGCTCTCGACCTCTTTCTCTCTCTCCGAATTCGCGGATTCTGCGGGGCGAGCTGCTGCGAAATCCCGCAACGATTTAAATCGTTCCTCGTACGAAGAAGCCTCGTGCAGATCTTACGATCTTTCTTTCCTCAGCTGCGAAAGCAGGAACGTCACGTGTCTCTGTTTACCGCGGTCCCGATCTTCTTTTATCTCCCTCTTCTTCTTGCACTTTGCGACTTCAGAGACGCGAAAGAGCGGTTCCCCGATCCTGATCGACCGATCTTGGAGGTAAGGAGGAGCGAGGGGGGCGGAGGGAAGCCTCCGGGGTTCGATAGAGCGTATCGCACTCGCGCACTCTCACCGAGTTGTGCGACCGATCGTCCCTCGAAATCTCTATCTATCTGTTCGTTCGTTCTATCGATCGATCCGTGCGGTACTCCTTTTTTGCAGTTCCTGGCAAGAGAGATAGCTCCTCCTCTCGAAAAACGGTGCGCGATCGCCAAAACTCGAGAAGAAACAGAACGTCCCGACGGAGATCGGCCTATGCGAAGGTATGCCGTCCGCTCGACTGGACTCTTAAAAGCCAGAAGTAAAGCATGAATGGATGCCCCCACTCCTTTTCCTTCGCCCTTCCCGTCCCTCCCTGCCCCGCTGTCCCCCTGGCATCGCCCCCCCTCCTCTTTTCTCTTCTCATTCTTGACTGCTCCTGTCCCTCCTCCCCTCCCCCTCCCTTCCTCCTCCTACCTCTGTCCCTTGCTCTTACGTCATCCCCACTACTACTCTCTATCCGGGGCCCCTCTCTCTCTATCTCTCCTCACCGAACGTTTTCATCGTCGCCGTTTTTTCTCGAGACTCGTCGCCGTTTGCCGTTTGTCCTTGTATCGCATCCTCTCTTCCACGGGCGCTCCGCGTACGAAGCGCGCGTTGCTGCTCTCCGCTCTCCCCGGGAGCGCATTAACGAGTGTTTTACTCTTTCTCCGGAGGTCGGCCCGTTTGCTTTCGCGCGCGCGCACGCTCTGTTTTGCCATTATCCACTATGTTTTCTGCACATTCTGTACTCCACGATCCTTTTCTCTCTTCCCTCGCTTTTACCAGGGAGCCACTTTTTCGCCAGCGATTTCCCTTCCCCCTGCGTCGTCTCTTCCGATCGTACCTGAATGCGTTCGCCTCATTTCTCGCGCAATTCCGAATCTCGTTTGACATCTCGTACGTCTTTCCTTTTTTCTTCATCCTCTTCTTTTCTCTTCTTTTTCTTTCTCCTCTAGATATTTCTCTTTACTTTTGTCTTTAATTAGGACATTTCTGTTACTTTTCTTATTTTTCATCCAAGGTAGCTGTTTGTTCTCGAAATTTATTCTTGTGGGTATTTCATAAAAATCCCGT